>NW_010131835.1:0-10844 GCF_000699245.1 Pterocles gutturalis | reverse complement strand
GTGGTGGAGGCGTTGCCCCTTCTCCCCGGTGTGCAAAGGCTTTCCGAAGAGAGAGGAGCTTGAACCACCTTTTGATCAAGAAATGAGTTTCTTGTGTAAGAAATGTTTCGAAATTGGAATAACAATTGTTGGGTACTGCAAATTATTTACGAGTCTAACAGTGGGCGTGTCTTGCTGGCTGGGCACGTCCCCTCCCTGTCTCTCCTGGAGATAATGGAAGAGCAGATGGTGTAACAACGGGATTTAAAAAAAAAAGACTAGCGTCGCTGTTTCTGAATCATCCATTCCCATGTCGCGGGAGAGAACCAGAAGTTCTTTCCATCCTGGTGCACCAGAGGCTCCAGAGCACGTCACCGCTGAGGAAGACCAAGTGTTGGGGTGTGTGCTTGGTCCCGCGGCCTGAACCCCGACCCCGCCATCCAGAGCCCAGCCCCAGCCCACCTTCCTTTGGAGAGCGGGGCCGTGTCTGTCCTGGTGCCTGGCTCGGGACGGGAGGTTGTGGGAATCGTTGGCTCTTTCTTTTGGTAGAGGGCACTGTTGTTCTTCACTCATCTCCGGTGCCAACCTCAGGTGATGCGAACGCGTAGGTTGCAGAGGAGGAGGAGGAGCAGGAGCGCTGTGGAGGATCTCGGTACCTTGATGAGATACAGCGCTCTGATTTCCTGCAGTGAACTGATCCTCACCCTCCTGGAGGTCTGCGCCAGCCTTTGGGGAGGTCAGCTTGTTCTGTTGTGGTACCTGCTTCATGGCTTTACCTCTGTGTGTCCTGCGTGTGGAGGGATGAGTTACCTGTTCCACCTTCTCTCTTGTTTCCTTGGTGCGTTACTGAGTCTGCCTTGGTCCTTCTTTGGAGAACTTGATCCTAAAACGAGACTGGGGTGGGATTGAACTAGCGGGGAATATATCCTCATCCACGGGGAGACTGGGTGGTGCGTAGATCGATGGTGTGATGCTGGTGGTGTCCCTTGTGGCCGTTGGCATGGGTTGGGTCTCGTTGGTTGGAGGTGTTTGTGTGTAGCACCCACGTACCTTCTTGTAACTTGGCAATCATTGCTTTTGGCAAATACCGTGCTTTTTGAGAAAGACTAGACTAGGAGAGGAAGTACGGACAGCAGGAAATGAAAAAATGCAATCAGCTAAACTTCCCAGGGCTGGAAAGGAGAAGCCCTGGCTGAGCAGCAAGCACTGACGCCGAACTCTGCAGCTTTTCTGGGCAGGTGCGTGGGGGGAATCCCTGGATCCTCAGGAGGCACCTGCCCCGGAGTGGCAGGATGGGAGCCAGGGCCGTGCAAGCCGAGCCTCGGGAGCTGAAGAACCATCCCGAGAGCCCCTGCGGGAAGGAAGGTCCCTCTTTTGCTCTCCCAGCTCTTCAATGAGGCGTTGCAGAGCGATGCGCGAGAAGATGGATACGCAAACACTCGGCTGCAGCAGTGCTGGGGAGCGGATCTGCACCTCGGCGCTGGGTGACGAGTGCCTGTGCTCGGTGACAAGTTCAGAGGTGGCTTTCTCAGAGGATACCGAGTGATAGCTCATACGCCGGCACAGCTCGGGAGCAGCCCAAGTTCTGCCAACTGCCCTGTGTGACGCTGTGTTCCACCTTCTGACTTGGAGCTCAGTCCCCTCCTTCGGTCTGTGCACTTCGTGGTCCTGGGCACTGGCCCAGGGTGCCCAGAGAAGCTGTGGATGCCCCATCCCTGGAGGGGTTCAAGGCCAGGCTGGATGAGGCTTTGGGCAACCTGGGCTAGTGGGAGGTGTCCCTGCCCATGGCAGGGGGTGGCACTGGGTGGGCTTTAAGGTCCCTTCCCACCCAAACCCATCCTGGGGTTCTGTGACTGTATGAACCAAGCTGGAACCCTGCTTGGCCTGCTGGCCACCAAGGCATCGTGTGTGACCCAGCCGTCCCTGCTCAGACTCCACCCAGGTGGACAGGCATCCAGAAAAAATCCCCAAGCTTGGGACAGGAGGAGCAAGAGAAGCTGGGGAGCAGAAGCATGCAATGACCACCATGGACAAACCGTGCTGGGTGGCCTTCTGCATTGGGATGGCCGGCTCTGCGCACAAGGAGAGGCTGGTTGAACACCTTGGCTTCATCGAAGCCTTTGACGCAATCTCCAGTGCTATCCTTACAGACGTTTGCTTCCACACAAAGAGCGTTGGCAAGAGTAGATCTGCATCCTGAAGCAGCCTCCTTGTCAACAGTCAAAGAAACGTCTCTGCTCTTCCCACGGTCCCTTGGCTGCAGAGAGGTGACTCTGCCCATCTGGCCACTCGTATGGTGACAGCTCCCTGATGGAACAGGAAATCAGAATTTCCTCATCCCCAGCTGGAAGGCGTGTGTTGAGCTTTCTGCTCTCGCGGCGGCGTTGTGCATGCAGCGGGAGCATGTGCAGAGCGGGCTGAAGACCCGGTAACAATAGAGCTGCAGATGATGGAGCATTGGTTGACACGGCCAGGCAGCTGCTGCTGGAACAGCATGCAAATTAAATCCGTCTGCAGGAGCTCCGATAACCTCGCATCTCCCCTGGGCCGGTGCACCGTCCAGCCTTCAGAGCAGGGCTGCTTTCCCCTCCGACGTGCATCGCATCCCATGCACACGGTGGGAACAACTCCTCTGGCTGCTTCCACACCAGCATTTGAAAAATCCTCTTGATTTCTCTTTCACTTTTCTGGCTTCCTGCCAAGCCTGATCCCGTCTCCATTACGTTGCTGCTGGTGTTTGGCTTTTTCTCTGGCTGTGCTGCCCCTAACCTTGATCCCCCTGGTTCTCTGGACTTTCCCCCTGTCTCCATGGATCTGCTGCTCTGCTGGCACCTTCCTCGTGGGGTTGGGGATAAAGGTCGATGTTAGGAGTATCCTGAGGTGCTGCGTAGGTTTTAAGGCTGGTATCTATTAGATTTGCCTTGGCACTCTTGGCCCATTTATCTCCCTTGCACTCTGTCTCCAAGGAGTAAGGATGTGATTATCTTAAAGCACTCTTAGGCTGACATTTGGACCTTTCAGAATGCCAGGGAATTTGAGATACAAAAAAAAAGAAGTTGTATGACAAAAAAAAAAAAAAAAAAAAAAAAAAAGTGGTTTCTCCTGGGCTAATTTGTTTAGATCTGTAAAAGAAGGGGAAAAAAAAAAAAAAAGACTACAGCATTACTTAGTTAAAAAAAAAAAAAAAAAAAAAAAAAAAAACAAAACACAAACATATCATGGCTGTTTGGTCTCCTGCAGAAAGAATTTGGACTCAGCAGAACAGTTTTCTTGACATTCCAGAGCATAAAGAGCAAGAGACTCCCTGGAGCCACGACTAAAAAAAGGAAAAAAAAAAAAAAAAAAAAAAAAAAATTCTTTGTTAAAAAAAAAAAAAAAAAAAAAAACAAAACACAAACATATCATGGCTGTTTGGTCTCCTGCAGAAAGAATTTGGACTCAGCAGAACAGTTTTCTTGACATTCCAGAGCATAAAGAGCAAGAGACTCCCTGGAGCCACGACTGCACTGCTGCTCCTTGCAGCCTGGGAGGAGACGCTGGCCGCGGGCTCGAAACGGAATAATTCTGAGTTCTGTGACTCTCCTGCTTCAGCAAAGCACCCGTCTGCTCATGGGGGACTCGGGCTTATCTGTACCGTGTTCCGGAGTTGTGGAAAGGAGTCAGTCCGTTCTGCAGGGATGCCTGACCACGGGCTGGCCAGTGCCCAGCTCTGGAGTTTCTGCTGATGCTGCGTAAGTTGCCGTAGTTGGTATCTTCTGATCATTTTTGTTTCAGGCTGATTTATGTTCTGTTCATTTCCAGCACTGTGTTTGGTATTAGCCCAGGCAGTGAGTTTGTATTTCTGGCGGTTTTTTTTAAGCAACCATATCATTATTAGTTCAGTGAGCGTTCAGTGGTGTTAACCACGGAGGGGACCGGGGCTGGGGGGGACGTGTGGGTGTCTCGCCGGCAAGCGTGGAGCTTTGGTTGAGGTTCGGTTTCTCTTGGGCAGCCTGGGTCTGCTCTGTAACTTTGTCATCGGTTTGTGCTACGTGCTCCGGGGGTACAACACGATACAGGACTGCTGTTGTGTTCCAGGTGACCTGTTGAGTAACGTCAAAATGAGTGACCTCATCAGATCGTTCAGTCATCAGGTTCTGACTGGCTTTGACGTGTACCTCAGGGTTGGTGTCCATCGGTGCCATAACGGCACGAGGCGTCCCCACTCATCCTCTAACCACGTGCTGCTGACTCGGCTTTGTTCTGCTCCTCGGTTACCTGTTCGGTGTTCAGGAGCCACTGAAGATGTTATTCCAGAGAGATCACAGTGGGATCCTTACCAGATCCCGGCTGAGAACTCTGACCTAGCACTGCTGATCTGGAGGAGCTCATCTCTCAGAGCTGTTGTTCAGCATCTCCCATAGTTACCACTAGAATACAAACTACATCGTCAGCAAGCATTGTCTTCTCCATATATGAGGGGAAAAAAAGAAGTCTTGCTTAAGGAGCGTAGGCTTAACCACGTTATTTTTCATTGTTGTAACAGACGAGCCAGGATATAAAGACCAGTAAGCCTGATTTTTTTTTTTTTTTTTTTTTGGTCTTGGAAATTAGTGAAAGCTAGAATAAAGCAATATTTTATTGACTCTTCCTCAATTTAAAACCTTTTCAGGGGGAAGCCCACTAGATGTCCTACAAGTCTTTGAAGTAGTCAGCAGCTAGGACGAGGATTGATGTAATATGCCAACACCTTCACAAAGCTGTTAAGAAGGTTTTCTCAAAACCTGCTTAAAAAAAAAACCTGGTTGAAAGATAAGAAGCAAAGGACAGAAATAAGGAGGCAGGTTCTGCAGCGGATGGAGGTTGCCAGTGATGGGCCACAAGACTGTTTCCAGACGAGGAGAGACTGAATTAAAAAGAGGCAAGTGTAGGGAGGTGGTCAGGAGGATCCAACGGGAGCCTGAGAAAGGATGGAGAGTCCAGCGATGCGCTGTCTGTCTAACGGTGAGAATTCAGGGACAGCCAGTGAAATTGGGCTTAACTCCCCAAAATGAGCCATTTCCACCCAGCGTGCAGCTGTGGAGGTCGGTGCCGCAGTTAAAGGCTCCCAAAGGAGGTGAGGCATCCATGGAGGTGTGTCCCTTGGGTTTGGTAGGGTGACGGTGCTGATGCTCCCTCTGCTGAGGGGCACAGTGCAGGCTCTGCTGGCACCCTGCTTGTGCAGAGCGTCTGCGCTGACCGCTGCTGCCTGCCAGCAGGCAGAGCCCCCCTGAAGCCCTCCTCCTGAAAGGTCTGGGGACCACCCGAGGCCATCTGGGGGGTCTTGTGAGTCACTGTGGAGAACAGGAGCGCCCCAATCTTCAGTGCCAGTCCCAAAGCAGGTCTGGTGCCAAGGACTAAGCCAAAGAACAAGGGTCGTAACTATTCCAGGTCTCTATCAGCACCCTGAGCGGGGAGATCTGATGAAACCTTTCCGTTGATGTCCCTCTGCACCATGTTCCTGGCACACAGCGGATCAGCAGCGTGTTGTTGATCCTCATCAGGCTTCAGGCTCCCTCCGCACCCGCTTGTCGTATTACTGCTCAAGTTGGGGGTGCCATCTCATCAGTACTTAGTGAATCCTAGAGCAGTGGCCACTCTTTTGCTGAGCCAGGTCAAGAAGAGATCGTTAATGACCCCTCGGCTGTCAGGTCCACAGCTCTGGGACCTCTCTGTCCATGGCTCCCCTGCTCCTTCTGCAGCAAGAGCGCGATGTGGAGGATCAGCAGGCAGAAACACGAGTGATCCTGCCCAGACTTGCTCTGGTTGTAATTCCTGCACTCCCTGCACTGTCACCATCCTTGTGTCTCGGTGGGTGCCCACATCTCCAGAACCTCTGTTCTCCACCGTGCCTCCAGAACCTCTGTTCTCCACTGTATCTCCAGAACCTCTGTTCCCCACCGTGCCTCCAGAACCTCTGTTCTCCACCGTGCCTCCAGAACCTCTGTTCTCCACCGTGCCTCCAGAACCTCTGTTCCCCACCGTGCCTCCAGAACCTCTGTTCTCCACCGTATCTCCAGAACCTCTGTTCTCCACCATGCCTCCAGAACCTCTGTTCTCCACCGTGCCTCCAGAACCTCTGTTCTCCACCGTATCTCCAGAACCTCTGTTCTCCACCGTGCTTCCAGAACCTCTGTTCTCCATGGCTGGTACCACGTCCCAGGGCGGTTGTGCTGTCAGGGGGTTTCCCAGCTTGTCAGTGAGTTTTTGCAGGGGGACAAATCTCACTTCCTCTCTTCATGATCCCCTCTCTTGGCTGGGTGTTGGGACAGCACTCGTCAAACAGCAACTTGCCAGCGAGGCGTCGTTCCCTCATGGGAAGACGGCTCCATTCATGGGTAGACCCCTCCATTCTCTGGGGTGGCTGCTGAATATCATCTCAGGGCCCCTTCCGCAGGATGGCAGATTTCTTGCCTGTTTGCACTCTGAGCAGTGTGAGCATACGTGCTCTTGGATGTCTGTCACCACATAGCTTCTGTTGGCGTGACCCCATCCATCAGTGAGGCCATAACAGACCCTGCCCCGGCCATCTGCCGTGTCCCTGCCCTGCTAGAGCCGACACCACTAAAACTAGACCTGGTGCCAGAGTCCAAAAAGAACCTGAATTCCCGGGAGGTGGCTTACCTTGGGTCTGAAGGTCCTGGCTACCACTGGAAGGTCTAGTTAAGCTAAGCCTTTAGGTCAGGACTCAGGAAAATTAGATGCTGTGGGCAGAAGAGCGTGCTCCAGAGACATTTGTATTTTTCCATTTTGCCAGTTGACCAGACACTCTTCATTTCTGAGGTGTGCCACCCTCGGAGAGCTTGGCTGTGTCGGCATCCACATACTCTGTGATGTCCAGGAAGGATACATGGTGGGAAGAAATGTTTTCCTGTGCGGGGGGTGAGGCAGTTGCCCAGGGTGCCCAGAGAAGCTGTGGATGCCCCATCCCTGGAGGGGTTCAAGGCCAGGCTGGATGAGGCTTTGAGCAACCTGGGCTAGTGGGAGGTGTCCCTGCCCATGGCAGGGGGTGGCACTGGGTGGGCTTTAGGGTCCCTCCCCACCCAACCCATCCTGGGGTTCTATGACACGACAGGCTTTGGTTAAGGTCCAGCTCGTAGCCACAGCTGCAGCGCAGGCTGCCCCAGGTGTCGTGGCCAGGGCAATGTCCACAGGCCGAGGCTTTGAGCAACCTGGGCTAGTGGGAGGTGTCCCTGCCCATGGCAGGGGGTGGCACTGGGTGGGCTTTAGGGTCCCTCCCCACCCAACCCATCCTGGGGTTCTATGACACGACAGGCTTTGGTTAAGGTCCAGCTCGTAGCCACAGCTGCAGCGCAGGCTGCCCCAGGTGTCGTGGCCAGGGCAATGTCCACAGGCCTGGCCATCGTCCCCTCTCCAGTGTGATCCTTTGGGCTCTGGAGACCTTGCTCTGCTAGAGACACCCAGTTCTTGCTGCGACTGTTCCTCTCTGTAGCACCTCTTTCCGTCGGGGACAGATGTGATGCTACATCCGCCGGAGGGCTGCAGCCCTGCCCGTGTGTGCGGGGACAGGGTGTTCAGCCCATCGATGGGGGTCAGCACCGGGCGTGCTCCGGTGAGCTGCATCGCCGCGTGGAGGATTTCCAGAGGCAGCTTTCCCTGGAACACCTGGGGACTTTCCCTGGAACACCTGGGGACGTTGGCGCTGTCTGCAGAGACGGGGTTTCTCCTGATGGTTGCTGCCTTCGTGTGCCACGCAGATGGCTCCTGTCCCTGGAGGGGAGAGCGGTCTGCAGGGAGGTGACATGCGCCAGAGAGGTGGGGACATGGCAGACTGACCCAGCTGTTGGTGCCAGGGGTGTTCGTGCGGGTCTTCACGCTTGGGGAGGGTCCTGGCGCTTCCAAGTGCCCCGTTTGCTGTGTGTGGTCCGGGGTCGGGAACCCCCCTGACCTGGGCTGGGTGCTGGCTCTGAGCCCTCCTGCTGCTGGCCCGGGCGGCACAGAGGTGACACTGCTCAGAGGTGACACTGCTCCGGTCCCCCTCTGTCCTCGTGTGGGGGTGGCAGGGCAGGATGGGGGGCACGTGGTGACCCCCCAGGGGGCTGTGGATGGGGACACCAGTCCCAGCACCTTGGCACCGTGCTGGAGGGAGGTGAAGGTGGCCAGAGTCCCCCCTGAGGGCTGAGGGCTCGGTCAGGAGGGACGGCAGCTGCCTGGGGTCAGTCTCCGTGAGAGGTAACGCACAGATGCTGCTCTGACTCCGTTATCTGAGAGCAGACTTTCATTTTACTTGCATTTTTCCAGTTACAGATAAGCTAAAAACTCTTAACAAGCATAATTGTACTGCAAGTGTAGCTCATAAATTAAGGGCAAGAGGGACTGATACAATTATCTCGTCTGTGCATTTGTCTAAGGCAGGCAGAGTTTCACCCAGTGGATCCCACCTTGTTCGTAAATTGTTGTACGAAACCAAAAATGCTGCAGCAAGGCTTCTGAAAGTGTTCGGTCTTGGAGAAAAGTTGTATCTGAACTTCACAGGATAAAGACCAGCCATGGGGAAAGCATAAATTAGCTAACCATGCTGCTTAAAACACAGCAATGCCACGAGTCGCTGAGCAAAGGCGTTCTTGGGATTTTCTCTGTTCTCAGTTCGCAGATCCAGGTGCCTCAGGGACATGAATTAGTTCATTCTCCTGGCAGCCCTGGGAAGAGGCAGAGTCATACTTGAAGGGTTTCCATCCGTTCTTGCATCTGAAATAAGGCTCACGGCTGCGGCAGGCAGAGCCCTGGGGACCCGCTGCTGCCGCGGGAGCACTGGCCAGCGGTGGCCACAGCTGGACACAGCTGGCCACAGCAGGGATGCTCTGCAGCATCCTCCCTGCTCTGCTCTTTCTTTGCATGGAGGAGCGTCAGGCTCCTCTCTGGTTTCCGCTACTGCGTGTCCTTCCCCCTCTCTCTCATCATCGTTTTTTTCATCACGGCGTTTCTTCTTCTGAAATAATTCCCTTTCTCTTCACCAGCAGCGCTCGGAGGCCGCCCCAGCCAGATTGGCTACCTGGCGCAGAGCCTGGGAGAGGCTTTAATTGTGGTGGCATCTGCTCATCAGCCTCCTCCGAGTCAGGTGCTCCCAGAGCAGGGCTTGGGACGCGGGGGCGAAACCCGCGATGGGCAGCAACGCTCTGCGTGCCCACGCTGGGGACAGCGGGGGGGCTGCAGCTCTTCTCTGGCCCCAGGGCTGAGATGCTGCTGGTCGGCTGTGCTGTGGCACCCCAGCTCTGCCCCGGACCCCTCTCAGGTTTGAGGGTTCTGCTCTCTCGGTCCTGGTGTGGGATGTACCTGCAGAGCCGCGCAGCTCTCCCTGGGCATCAGCCGGGCTCGTGGTCCAGGCGCTGCGAGGGGACGAGACAACCCAGCGCATCTCCTCAGCGGGAGCATCTTCCAGGGGGATGAGACAGCTGCAAAGCCATGGCTCAGTGCTCCCGTCAGGGGTCACCAAAACCACGACAAAGCATCAGAACCTCCTCCGGGGGTGTGTTGGCACAAGCAGGGTCCATGTACTCGAGAAGGCACAAGTCCGGACCCCTGCCTTCTCCATTCCTGAGACCACATCTCCTCTGACTGGTGCGTTCCTGCTCTTAGTTGGCGTTTCAATTTAGAATCTGTTTTAATCCCTCTTTCTTTCCTTGCACAGGGTCTGATATCTCCCTTCCTCAATTCCGTATCTGCCGGATGGCTCCGTGGTTTGCGGTGACCTTGTCCTCTCCGGTGGTTCAATGTGGCTCTTGGGTGATAACTGTAACATTCCTGCCGCTGCATTAAGTGATTAGAGAGATCAGCTTCCAGAAAATGACTTGTCCTTCCTCACCGGTGCCGGCGTCCGCCACGCTGGCCCAAAGGGCGCCCGGCCGGTGACTGCCAGGGACGGTGCTCGTTGGGCTGCAAGGTCCGGTCCGGTGCTTGGCTGGCGTGGGGCACTTCTGCCTGTTCACCTGGGAGAAAGCTGCTGCCCAGGTGCTGCTCGTGAGGCAGGAGCAGTTGGTCCAAGATAGATGATGAACGAGAAGCTGCATAAATCTTGCATTTCGTAAGATTAAATTGAATTTCTAAATAGTATTTGGGAATAGAACTCCAACGTTCTGTAGAAACCAAAAGGTGTATTTTCACATTCCAGAATAGTTGTTGTTTTTTTTTTCTGTTTGCAACCCAGTGCTAGTGCCTGAGAGGAGAGAGGATGGGGCACAGCCCAGGTGCTGGAGGATGCAGGGGGATGGCACCTGAGCCCAGCCGGGCTCTCTGTCCACTCGGGTGGGTGAGAGCTGCTCCTCTCCCAGAACCTGTTCTCTGGCCCATCCAGACTGCTCTTGGCCGGCGATGGGATGTCGATATTCCTGTATTTTATTGAATGCCCAGCCTGCTCCCGTCCACACACTCCTCCTGGGGTGTAGTTTTCCAGCGTTCTGTATTCCCTCTTCCCCTTTCCCTGCCTGTGCCTGTCCCCGTGAGCTGCCTGTGCTGCTGCCGGTGTGGGGATGAGCCCCTGGCACCCCCCAGCACAGCCCGTCCCCCTGGGCTGCCCTCGTGCTCTCTCCTCTCTAAATATAGAGCCTCTCCCTCCACACCCATCGCCGGGCGGTGTGCTGGGCTCCATCCATCAGCCGCAGTCCCCGGTGCTCCCGTGATGGCTCCATCAGACACGCGCTGGGCAGCGGCTATATTTAGGGCTGGGAAGGGAAGGAGCCTTTGGGCTGCGGACAGCCCATAAATCCCGCTCCCGTCACCAAGCCGCCGTGCTGTGACCTGGATAGAGATGGGGACAGGGGGTTTGCAGGTGGGGTGCATGTCCGTGTGAGGAGGGAGGCAGGGAGGAGGAGGAGGAGGAGGAGGAAGAG
>NW_010131834.1:11012-24350 GCF_000699245.1 Pterocles gutturalis | reverse complement strand
CTCCAGTGTGTTGGCTGCACCACACAGCTTGGTGTGGCGCTTTGTTATTTCAGGCTTAACATCTTTCTCTGATAAATAACAATTTAGATTTGTGTACAAAATAGTTTCTTTATCCCTTCAGATTAAAAAAAAAAGAAAGAAAGGCAAAGAAAAAAAACCCAAACATACAAAAACCCAACAACAACAAAACTCAACAGAAAAAAATCCCCGCAGCTTTTTTGGAAAAGCCCACTTATTTCATACTTCTATCAGAGCAAATTTGTCTTTTAAAGTCTCCACTTCAGGCTTTCATAAACTGCCCGGAGCTCTGGGACAGCCCTTGGCCCTGTTGAAGGTCTGCAGTGCCTTTGCATCGCGGTTTAATTGCGTTGCTGCTGGATCCCTCTGCCTGGTGAGCTTTGTGTTGTTCTGGTTTCTCAGGCATGACACCGAAATGATTAATAGGTGTTTTCACGTCCCAACGTGTCTGATTTATTGCAACAAGCTTGCAGGTCTACAAGCTCTGCTTCCCTCTTCATATCTCTCCTGGCACCTATATTCTGCTGTGTTTACTTTTCTTCCCCCTTACCCCTACTGCAAAATATTATTTGTATGGAGAGAAAATCAAGACAGATCCATTGGTACCCACACACACTGTTACGGCGGATACAGAACGGAAAAAACCTTATTTTTCTGATAACAAATCTGGATGTTGACTCTTCAAGTGAAAGATGATGAGCCAAAGTTCTTGTTGATTTAGACTGTCCCAGTTGTGGTCCCCCGTATCTTTTCTGTTTCCTTTTGGGAATAATTCTCTCTGTTTCCAATTTTTTTAGTCCTGGAGCCTCCCTGGCTTCCAGAAAAGCAGCTCAGTTTTAAGTTTAGCTTTTGCTGATTCGAAAGGCTCTTAAATTCATTTTCCTCTGAGTATGCAGTTTATTCCAGTTTTTGAGGACACCAGATCTTTACTTAGGCATAGTCTGTACATTTTGGACATTGTTTTAATCCTTTTTGCATGTTAGAATTATCTTTCACAACTCAGGCTCTTTAGATCACGGTTGCATTAAATCAAGAGACTTTTTCATTTTCTCTCCTATTCTTCAACTTAATTTTATTTACTCTGTGTAACTTTTGAGGGAGAGCATTTGTGATTATTAATGGCAAGTAAAGAGCAAACTTGAGCAGCCCCATGAGAAGGAGATTTTTTTTTTCCCTAGTGAATTGATTAGACAATAGGCTTATCTGATGCTGACAAATAGGAGATACTCCTTCAGAACATCTTGTCTGTAGTCAGGGAGATGTCCTTTTGAGCCTGCATTTAGAAGCTTTACCCAAAAATACTTGGCGTGCCAAGGCTTAAATTTGTGTTTCGAAGGTATGTCGTGATTTATATACTGCTAGATTCAAGAGAAACTTAAAACTTAATGTCTGAGTTAAGAAAACTCTGGTAGCTTAATTTATGAAGATATTATTATTATTATTATTATTATTTTTAAAAAGCGTGTCAGAATTTTTTAGCTGCCAGAAGACGCAGTTTCACCTTGGCTTCATATTGGCAGCCTCCCTTTGCAGCCCTGTCACTATTGTGCGTTATTTAACCCGTAATCTCGAAGAAGGTGAGAAACTATTATTGGTTTTTGGCACAGTTGACATGATATTGGCTTGGAGCTGCTCTTGGAGCTTCAAACATTTCAGATGGCTATAAACCAACTTAAACACCTTCATTTAGCGTTCTTACTGCCATGAGGTCATAGTTTGCAACAAAAAAGATCAGATGGTGTTTAAATTGGTTTTTTTCTTTTTTTTTTTTTTTTATTCTCATACCAAAGAGCTGTAGCTGTGGATTTTGGCCTTTGGCCAGACAATCAAGATTTAGTATTTTGACCAGCTGTGATCCAGTAATGTTCCTCAGAGGAAACAGTTTGTGGGGAGGAAAAGATACATATTTGAGCCTGTGAATTGTATTCTGTCTCTCATACTGCTTTACGGTTTCTCTGAGCCCCTTGCAGACAGATTAAATAATCACAAGTGAATCTGACTGAAGCAACCTTTTTTTCTTCTTTTTATCAAAACTGCAAATGGATTGCAACCAGAATCTGTTCGCTAGAAAAATAACTTTGCAAGTGTTTGTGTCCTACTTCAATCACTTTATCTCGCCTGTTTATAGCTCAGAGTCTGTGTCTTGTGCCTTAGGTCTGTAAAAATGCCCAAATGGACTAATTATTAACTAGTGAAAACTCATATTTTGGGGAGAAAACAGCTACTTTGTAGTTTTGCTGCCAGTTAATCTTACAGCTGAAGTTCGACTATTATGAATTGGCTTTTGAGATGCGGATGCAATTGAAACATTGAGAGGGGTGATGATGTAATTCTCTTATCTATAATGTCCAATAAATCTGAGGTTTCTCTTCTTTTCTTTCTTTTTTTTTTTTAAATTTAGAACTCTTGCTTCCTGCGAGCAGCTTGGCGTACTGCTATACGTAACCACTTCTATTCTGATCCAACTTGATGACTAAAAGTCATTAAGGCCCGATGACAGTTCATCAAATCCTTTTTTATACTCCGCTAGGCTCAGGCTTTTCTTTTTGGACAGGTGTCCACATCTGTTTGCTGTCTCAGAAGATGGACCAAGTAATTGTGGCTGGAAGGTGAACCAGCTCAACCCAAGTAACTGAGGTCAAGGTTGTACCTTGGAGTAAAGGGCTGTGCTCCTAAAAGCCAAAATCTTTTTACTAGTGACGATACCTTACAGTCTTTAAAGTTTCTGGGCAATTGGATGATAATTTTCTAATGTGACTTGCTTTTTTATAGATATTTTATTAATTTGAACCAAAACCTCAATTTGACTTATTCTCACCTGGAGGGAGGTGATGGAACAGGAGAAGATCCCTTGACTTAATTGCTTAATCCACTGTGCCTAGAGCCATGTTGGTTTTGTTTTACGTGCCTGCAAGACTATGAGCATTGTTCTACTTAAAAGTATACGGAGAGCTTTGTCTTCGCATGTTTGACTTCTAGATACTCATCAGTCAGCCTAAACTAGCTGCCTTAGGTTGGCCGTGGGGTCAAGAAGAGGCATCTTGAGGGGATGATTGTCCCCCTGATCGTAACTGCCTGTTGATGGGGTATTACCCACCCTTCTCTCCAGCTCTCGTTTTCTTTCTCGTGGAAGGAGCCTAGGCAATGAGCTCTTAGATGGCTGATCTCCAAAGTCCTTCCTGGGTGTTTATCTAAATGCCTTAGATAAGATTTGATAAGCGGTTAAGCCATTTGATTGATTTCGTTCCTGCTTTCTCAGGTTCGGGCTGTTAGCCCCGTATTTATTCCTGACTGAAGCTAAACCCATCCTGTTCATATTTATTGGCAGCAATAGATGGTTTTGGAAATTTTCCTGTATATGTCTCCAGGAGCTTAAAACCTGATTTTGCAGTCTTAAATAAGGTCCATTTCATTGTATGTAGTTTAAGGAGCCTGGCTGCAAGTGCTTTTTGCTCTAATTCATTAGTGTGAATGCTGGTATGATAATGCTTTACTTGCCCTGTGGGGCAGCCTTTAGGTACTCTGTTAACTGGGAAGTTAGAAGGAGATTAGCTTTGTATTGCTGCTACATTCAGGCTGTTAGATCACTTAGTATAGATCATTCTGCCAGTTCAACTTACTAAGGGAAGGAAGATTTTTCTTTTTTTCTGGCTGCTGGACTGAAGAGGTATTGTTCAGGCATCCGTAGCATTTTAGCTTGAATAGCTTTGTCATAACAAGCTCTTTAAAAAACTCTCCTGGTCCTGCAGGCTAATTAATTTCTCACCCACTTGCCTGTAAGACCTAGATTTACAAAAGAATTTAGGCATGTTTCTTTTTAGGAGAAACGTAAATTTACATGCCCACCAGAGCGGTTTGTAAAGCTGCTTCTCTCGAGCTAATTAGACACACCACTGTTTTCATGTTAGTTTACTCGGACACTTAAATCTCTGCTGCTGCTGCTTCTTCTGCTTCGTAGAAAAGTTGCTGTTGTGCCTAAATTGGGCTGAACAGCACTTGCTGAAGGTAATTTGGGGTTTACCAATTAGACATTCTTATGCTATACTTGTCTTTACCCTTTGAAGAGTCGAAGAAAAATGAATTTGAAAGCACAGTCCAGCACAACAAACAAGAGTAGCAAGTGTTACTCATTCAGGTGGTGAAGAGGCTTTGCCTTGGGTTTGATCTCTCCAGGAATTACTTGTGTTTTGCATGACGGTGTGCCTCTGCAATTTCAGGAGCTAGGGTTAAACCTAGGATTGCTTCCTGCTGCAGGATGGTATAGTCAACTGGAGGACCAAGTCGACACCCGTCTGTAGGCTGGTGTTCAGGCCACTGAGTTTGTAACTTGTCTGGACCCTCTTCTGACTGCTTACATTTCAGGCAAGAGCTTTTATTAATAAAATGTTGTGTAAAGAGTAGATAGATATCCTTGTGATTGTTTTGGGAAACACTCATCTGTACTTAGATCCACAAGGCACAGTTTGAAATTTTTTCCAGGATTAGATTTTAATCTCTTAAATGCCTGTCCCACGGCTGTGGATGGTTGAATAAAGTCCAGAGAAATGGCAGAACTTCCTATAAACCCTTCTTGTCATTGTGCCTAGATCAGGAGATAGGAAGCCCTCACTGTTGTTGGGGTGTTGTGGGTCTGATGATTTGGTGTGAAACTCTTCATGGGATCATGGAATCACAGAATGGTTTGGGCTGGAAAGGACCTTAAAGACCATCCATTTCCACCCCTGCCATGGGCAGGGACACCTCCCACTAGCCCAGGTTGCCCAAAGCCTCATCCAGCCTGGCCTTGAACCCCTCCAGGGATGGGGCATCCACAGCTTCTCTGGGCACCCTGGGCCACTGCCTCACCTCCTGCACAGGAAAACATTTCTTCTTAATATCCAATCTAAATCTACTCTCTTTCAGCTTAAAACTGTTACACCTTGTCCTATCAAACTCTTCCTTCACCCTGCAAAGGATACAAGTGTCTTCTACCGTAACTTCTGCAGCCAGCATATAGGCTGTTCCAGCTGTTGCTGCTGAAGTCCCTTGGTGAATCTGGACCCAAATGGGAAAAAAAAAAGTTACCCTTTTCTGCCGGTACATCTTGTATTATTCCTAGTCTTGGTTTTTATTTCAAATGTGTGGGGTTGTTGCTCTGGAGTGTGCAGCCCTCCTGGGGCCCAGTTCACCAGGAATACATTCCTGTTTGACTCATCCCTGACATCTTGATAGAAACCAAGAAGAATGATTTTTATCTTTATTGTCGCAGGGGATGTAATACTGGAATCGGTTCTGGGAACAGCCCATTTCTTTTGGAAAGGGATGGCAATAAGTGGCCTTTGCGTTTGAAAAGGGGCTTATATGAGCATGGCGTTCTCATACACCCCCCTTCTTTGTGAATTGCATATGTTTGCACTATTTTAAATCGTGTTAGACAACTGGTTCGTTACATAGGTCTGGATTTAGGAACACATTTTATGTGGCTCATTCTGCAAAAAGCAAGTGTGTTGCCCTTTGGATCTTGACTTGACAATACAGTACAAACAAAAAAAAAAAGCAAACTTAAACAACAGGTTTTGGGGTTTTTTCCAATCTAAAATCCTAGACTGAGCACAGAACCTCTCTCTCCTCTTTGCCAATCTCTTTCTTTTGAGCCTTCTGCATTTAGAGCCCCAGTGCTCTGAAAGGATCACCGCAGTGCATGTATCCAAACCCTTGCAGCACGAAGCTCGGAGCTCTCCTGCCCTGAGGGTCCTCCCTTGTACCCCTCAAGACTCATGGCAGGCTTGGACTCCTCCTAGCAGCAAGTCTGGTCCCAGCCTGTGCCTCAGGCTCAGTTTTGTAAGGAGAGGAGAGAGCATCTTGCCACATCTCTTTGGTAAGGCACACAAAGCACGATGTTACACGCTGTCTCAAGTAGAAGGGAGGTAATTCAGCTCTGCACCATCTGTGTGGAGTGGGAAAGGCAGCAAAACCTTTCATGTCTTGCACTGAAAAGCTCCATCTACCTAATTGCAAAGTGTCTTATAATTTGAACAGTGGTCTGCAGTAATCAGTTATCACCTGGCCATGAGGAATTAATTCATATAAACCTAGGATGAATGTGTGCTTGGACTCAGAGAAGTGCCATGAATGATATCTGTCTTTGTGAAGATATGCACGTCTTGGAATTTGGGTAAATTCCTAAAGCTCACCATTTAATTGTAAAGTTTCTAATAACTCAAGCTGGAAGCTCAATGCTCTTATTTCCTGTGTTCATTCTTAAGGAAGATTCAGCAAACCTAGAGGAAACATGAAAAGGTTTCTCAGCTAAGATTTAAGATAAACAGAATAATGAAATAATTAATACCGAGTGTTCATTTATTTTCTGAATCAAGGCTGAAAGCACTAAGCTGGGAGAAGGCGAGGGGAAAACAGACCATCCCCGCTATGTCTAAGTGAAGTTCACAAGTGTCCTGCCTCAGATTCTTGTGTTTTGTCATATTACATCATTTTAAAAATAAATGGTTGGTTGTTTAGGGGTCAGTTGAAGTATTTTGAAGTCTCTGGTCAGTAAGGAACTCGAGAGCTAGTCTCCAAGACCACAAATACAGCACTTCCT
Organism: Pterocles gutturalis; assembly: GCF_000699245.1. NCBI lineage: Eukaryota > Metazoa > Chordata > Aves > Pterocliformes > Pteroclidae > Pterocles > Pterocles gutturalis. The sequence continues at coordinate 17,752 of NW_010131834.1, read as the reverse complement.
AGCATCTGCGGCACATACTGCTTTCTGTTCTGTCACCTCTCTCAAGAATGCTCCGAACCTTTGCAAACAAAGCTGGAAATGCTGCTCAGAGTTTGTGTTAAAAAAAATCTGAAACAGCAGTTGAAATCTAAGAAGAAAGCTGTTTTTTTTTTTTTTTTTGCCGCTAGTGTGGTTATCTTTCCACTTCACTGTCTGCAACTGTAAATTCTGAAAAGCGACTTTTCCTGAAGGTAATTTGAGGTTTTTATGGAAGAGGAGGAAGCCCTACGCGTGTATTAAGGGGCAGCCTGGGAAGGAGGTAAGATGGGAGAGGAAATTAAAGAGCAGTAGTACTCCACACTGACCTCCCGTCGGGTTGCCTATTTTTCACAGATGGATTTTTTTTGCAATATAGCTTATCCTATTTACAAAGGGAAGGGGGAAAAAAAGAAAAATAATGTGGAAAAGGATCCACGCTAGGGGACTACTCATAGCTGCTGTTCCAAGATTTTCCCCTGGAAGAAAAATCCCAAAATGTATCGGGCCTTGCATAGAAGGGGTTTCTTGTAAATGGAGTTAATGAAGGAGACTCATACTGACAGTGGTTGAATCCTGGAGTTATATATTCAGCAGATCAGTAATAGCTGTATTTTTTATAATATTTTTTTTATTTGTAAGGAAAATGAACTGGTTGCTTAAGTTATCGCACAACATACTATTTGCATATAGGATGGTGATTATATTTGGATAAGGACTAAGCCAACGAAGGAAAATTCACATAACGCACCCCAGATGACGTGAAGTGGATGTTCCAAATTATAGACCCTGAGACAGTGCGAGTGGTCTGTGGGACTGTATTAAATAGTAAAATCAGCCTTGTAAATTAAGCTTGATTAGTTCGTGTTCCTCAAGAAACCGAGGTTGACGTTTGTCCAAAAACTTTTGGAATGATTGGCACAGAAAAGCAGAAGATCTGGCAAAAATAGTCCTCTGAGAATAGCAAAGTTAGTGTGGTGGTTTTTCTGGTTTTTTTGTTTTTTTTTTTTTTTTCCATTCTTTGTGCAGCTGTCAGGAAAGTCCACTGTTGGAAGAAGTCACTCTGAGAGGATTTGGCCATTATTACTCACCTTTGAAGAGTTTATGATGGCTCAGTCCAGGCCATAAATACATAAATATAAGGTCAACAGTAATAATTCATAAAGTACAGCTTGGTCCTATAAAATGGTGTTAACAGTATGAATTAACATAATGTGGTGGTTTCTTGGGTGATTGACTCTTCAAACCATAGAGCTTTGTAAATGTTCCTACACGATCTTACAGGTTTTCAGTAAAGCTGTCCTCAGGGGTGTCTTCGTCCAGCATTAAACACATTTGGGGTTTTAGCATTTTAGGATACAAGTAGCTGGCCAAACTTGGAGCCCAAAGTTGTGATAAAATAATTGCTTCAGCCTTTGGTTAACCATCTGTATTGCTTGTGAACGTGCCTGACAGCTGCGATTTATCCTTTTCCTTCTTTTATAGTGATCGACACCATACATCCAGTGCAATTCCTGTTCCAAAGAGACAGAGCGCTAGCTTCGGCAGATTGGATATTGGCTTTTCCAGTGGGCTTCCTTCTCCAGATAAAGGACTCCGAAAACGAGCCAGCACGGGAAATGAAAGACTACAGTACAAAACTCCTCCTCCTAGTTACAACTCGGCTTTAACACAGACTGTTGCCGTCACAGCCCGTGTAGGAGAGTTAGATAAAAAACCTGCATCGATATCTTCCTCCTTGGATACCTCTATGGACTCCTCGAAAGGAAACACCGAGAAAGGCGAGGACTTGTGCAGGAGTTTAAATGGAGAAAACGGGAATTTCAGTAATACCCAAGAGCGGCAGGAGTCTTTCCTAGGACATACTAGTGCAATAAATGGGGCGTTTGTGCCCGGTGAGTGCTCTGGCACGGCGAGCAACGAGCAACCCTGTGAGTTTCGTCCCTCGCTTGGCCCTGTCCTTTGCTGCACCGTGGAGCAAGCGGAGGAGATCATGGGGATGGAAGCCACGGGGTTCAGCACGGGAGATCAGCTAGAAGACTTTAACTCCATCCCGGTGGAGCACGCCGTGGCGGTGGAGTGCGATGAACAAGTCCTAGGGGAGTTTGAGGAGTTTTCTCGAAGGATCTATGCACTGAATGAAAATGTGTCCAGCTTCCGCAGACCGCGTAAAAGTTCGGACAAGTGATCTTGGACAGGGATTTGATAGCAGACATTGAGGTGAAATCAGTGATCTGGAATAGAGATAAAATTGCACTTATTCTTTATATTAATTATAAAAAATAAATAAAAAAGGTAAAGCTATTCCTATGGTGTTAGACAAACGGACTTAAGCACGGTAACACAGGATCATGGTATATTCACAGCCCAGGTAAATTTTGATTCTGCTTCCAGTCCTCTTATGTCTGGTATTTATAATCTGTTGGAATATTATTTTTTTTTTTTTAGGCATTGGAATCCATTTATAAAGGCTTTCCTGGAAACAACTTCTAGTGCTGATCAGGCCCTTCTATGAATATTTGTTAAGTTCTTAATTATTATTTAGAGTTAAATTTATTTTAATCTTTTCAGAAGAAAGACAAAGTTAATTTAAAAATACATTTATGGTAAGACGTCTTTACCCTTTCCCATGTAATCCTGTGTTTTCTTGAGCAATGTAGTCAGTGTTACAGAAATACCATGAATTTGTTGTAATTGGACAGCTTTCTCTTGGCTGTGCTCTGTAGCCTTTGAAGTTCTAGTTTGCACTGATGGGTCTTTGGTTGGTGGTGTAAACTTGCCAGAGAATGAGCACCTGTGTGATAGCTGCAGTTTCCTTGCACCTGATTAATCATAAATGACTTTTTTTTTCTTTTTCCCCTCCTCCTTTCCTCCATACTCACTGTTCCTACCAGTAGAAGCCTTGAGGACTATATCACCTCTAAGGTTTCTTAGAAAAATCTCAGCCTGACCGTTCCCCACTTCGGTTGGGCGCAGACCCCATCAGTAGGGACCTGACAAATGTTCTGCCTGAGCAGGGCTCAGCTGCCACCCTCCGAGGTGTCTTACGGGGACAGCGTGCTGCGAAGCACTTCAGACATCTCCGTAAAAACCCAGACTGAAAATGCAGTCAGCACTTCGGAATTAAGCGAATTTGTGGAATCGCTCCACCCTCTGCAGAAAGGAGGCACGTAACATTATTCATCTAAATTAATATCCTTTTAACCATCTGTGCTTTAAAGGAAGAAATTTCCAGCGGCTCGCTGGCGGTGCGGTTTGCTCTTCGCTAGGTTACCACTGGCACATGTGTTCAGCTGCACTAACGGGAAAGCAATTTGCAGCCTGCTTTGTGATTCCTGGTATTTGTTTCAGTTGGAATTTCATTGCTCTTGCTTTCTATATTGTATACCCAAGAATTTGGGCTCAGTTGTGAGCTCTCAAATATAAAAAATATATAGCAGAATAAAAACCACATCATCATGCCTCTTTTTTTTTTTTCTTTTCTTTCTTTTCCTCCCTGGTCTATGCTTTCTTTTGAACCAGTGACTTAGTCTTTTTCCTAACTTCTCCATAAGACCTAGCCAAAATTAACTTTTTCAAATGTGGATATGTATAATCTCAGCTATCTGTTGTCCAAACAAGACGTGTATGTGAGAACCAATATACATAATAGCACCGTTCTAGAGTATGCATTTTTCCAGGTAACACTTTAATGATTGTATTTCAATTATATTCACATTTCTTCTGTTAGCTTCTAACGTGTCTGCAACCAAGTTGTTGGATTAAGCCTGTTGACAGCAGTTCGTTATCTTTGGTCTGTCCTGTGCTAGATAGAAGCAGAGACCTCAATTCCGTAAGGCATTGAACGTCATTCCAGGTGCAGACTTGGGCGTGAAGTTGGACACATTTCATGAGCATCTTCTCCCCCAAATAAGCTCCTCTGTTCCAACCTCCTAAAGGAAATGCCGCAGGAGGTTAAAGCGCTGTCATCATTTTTGGGAAGAGATAGGTAGGAAATCATCACAGGCTTTGGTGTCCTGAGAGCCAGAAGTGAGCATCTCATTAATGAATTAGGCATAAGGTACTCTGTCCTGTGACTGGATCTTACCATCTTCTGATAGCAGGAAATTTTTAGGTGAAATTAGGGAACACTGAGTCAGTCATGCACCCTGGGGGATGGGATCTGGCAGGCTCAAAGCGGCACCGACCTTCTCTTTGTAGGCACGCTCGTTTTCCTCTTGAAGGGAAAGCCCTTGGCTTCTGTGTGTTTGATGACTTTTCAAAGCAACCCAAAGAGTAGTTGCGAATGTTTCATAGGCAAACACGGAGCGTCTCAGTGCAATTAAACGACACGTGAAATTAGGTTTGTAGAGCATCAGCGAGACTTTAGATTTTTTTTTTTCCATCAGTTGCACATTTTCTCAGGTTGCACTCCACCGGATGAACTCTAGTTTTCCTCCCTGGTGTTGTGTTGTTGTTCCTGTTTGAGTAATTGTTCACGTGTGGGACACGATGGTTGATTGCTGCGTCTGTCGCACAAAGCTTCTTGGATGGGCTTTCTGTGGATGTGTCTTTAGTAAGCCTTAAATTGTCCCAAAGTTTCTCTTCCACTTTTCCTCCCTTTCTCTATAGAAGGTGGTGTGAAGGGGCACAGCTCATTAAAACACTGACGAACTTCTTGTTGCTGTGAGGATGGGGGATTGTACAGCCTGCAGCCACCTCCTGGCTCTCTTTTTTTGGGATTTTTTTATTTTTTTTTCACCCACTATAAATTACTTTCAAAATAGCGTAGTGGGAGAGAAACAAATAGTAGGTTTGAAGGTGAGACGATATATCACAGTGTGCTTTAAACTGTCAAGAGCTTTTCGATTCCTGTGCAGCTGTGACACTGTTAAATGTCTGCAAATGTCTTCAAGTGGAGAAAACATTTCATTGCAATCTTTTCCCCCCTCTCTAGGAATTCCGAAGATTTTTAAGAATATTAGTTTTGGAAGATCCATATCCCACTCTATTTTTATAGCAAGAACAACAGCATTGGCTTATCCTGGCTTGACCAGGTATTTAAAAATAAGCAAAACCAGACTATCCCATAGTTAATGACACATGAAAACTATATTGGTAATTGCGGGAAAGCTCATCTGTATTTATAAAATAAAACTGATTAGTATCTCTCAACTTGTGTGTCTTCTCTTAACGGCTCCTTTGTGTTTGTTTTCTTTACAAGCCCGATTTGAACCACAATGTCCTCCCCAGTGCCCTAAACTCTTTGATTTATTGTTCATCAAGCCCAGCTGGGGAAGGGTCTGGAGCACAGGGCTGACGAGGAGCGGCTGAGGGAGCTGGGGGGGTTCAGGCTGGAGAAGAGGAGGCTGAGAGGAGACCTCATCACTCTCTACAGCTGCCTGAAAGGAGGGTGCAGTGAGGTGGGTGCTGCCTCTGCTCTAAAGGAACAAGTGATGGGACAAGAGGAAACGGCCTCAAGTTGCGCCAGGGGAGGTTTGGGCTGGATATTAAAAAAAAATTTCTTCACTGCAAGAGTGCTCAGGCATTGGAACAGGCTGCCCACATCCCTGGACGGTGTCAAGAAACGTGTGGGTGTGGTGCTTGGGGACATGGGTTAGTGGGTTGGGTGGGGTTGGGGTGACGGTTGGACTTGATGATCCTTGAGGGCTTTTCCAACCTTCATGATTCTATGATTTGGGCAAGAGGGTTTGCTGGAAGACCTGACTGCCTTTCCTGGCACCAAATCCTATTTCATAGAAGATGGCACTGCAGTTATTTTTCACTGTCCTTCCGAAAAGATGGCACGCAGCTGGAAAAACAGCGTGTGGTGGGGCTGGGGGACAGCTGGTTTGCAAAACTTTCATAGATAGTGGAAAGACCGTGTTCCCTCATTGGAGAGGTATTGCTACTCATCCGGCACCTTCTGTCATCCGAGCTAATACTCAACGTATGTCTGCCTAAAAAACCTGGTGTTCCCCTCGAACAGGAGTCTGCTGCACAAGTCTTGGGAGGAGGAGGCTGCCCACGACACGGGATCGGTGTAACGTGAAGGGCTGCAGGGATTCTGGAGGCATCATCAGTGCAACAGGTTTTTTGGGTTGGTTTGGGTTTGTTTTTTTTCTTCCACCCAATCTGTCTGTCAGCAGAGAGTAAAATGCCAAGATGCCGACAGTTCTGGAGCTGAAGTAGGAAGATACAGGAGAGAAATTTTACTTGAAGCTGTTTTGCAACATTGAGCAGCTTTATTGAAATGTTGTTCATTAAAGTGATTAATAAACTATGAATGGCAAAGTTTTTTATTGAAATACAACTGGAGGTGCTGCTTGAGAGGGGACTTGTTCTAGATAAACCTTGGGCTCTTCTCTACCTCAGCATCTTCCAAATGGCTGAAGAAAGTATTTCTCTTTGGTGTCTGGGTTCTGAAATTTTTCAGCTGGGAGTGTGTGCTCCTGCGCTGTGTCCTCTGAAATGATTCGGTTTAGCTGGTGTCTTTGGGCAGCCCTGAGCATCTCCTCTCTACAGGCAAGGTTGTCTTAACCCCAGGTGAAAAAATAATAATATAATAATTATCATATGTATTTTTAATGTATATATTATAAAATAATTTTCCAGGAAAAAAAAATCTAAGATTTCTTTTAATTGCTGATTATTTTGATACCAGCTTATTTTTTTTAATAGCAGAATGCAACATTGTTTTACAAATTTAATGAAATAGTATGAAAACTTTTTTTTTTCTGGTAAGT
>NW_010131834.1:2734-10823 GCF_000699245.1 Pterocles gutturalis | reverse complement strand
CATACTTGAATTTCTGAATTTCCGACTTCTAGAACAGCTGTATCCATTCTGGTCTGGGTTGTCTTTGTTTTAGCAGGGACAGAAAGTCCTTTTCTGTGTTGCACTGACCTGTTAAAAGAAACTAGAGCACTGGCCATCCAAGAAAAAAATTAAAATATTTAAATTTTTTTTTAAATGTAAAAATAATAAATTAAAAAAATGAAAAAAGGGTATTACAAAGGTTTCGTTGACACAGGTCCATTAAGCCCCGAGTTGGCTCCAGTAACCCATGTGAACCGGCGCTGCTTGCCCCAGCTGCAGCAAGCACAAGCTTTCTGCTCTTGCACAGGGGAAAATTCTCCCAGGAACGTTAGTGGAGGAGAACATCGCCTGTGTTTTCTGCTGTTCCTCTGAGCCCCGCCAGCCAACCAGCTCCCACAGGAGAGCGGGGCAGCAGCCCCCAGCCTACTGCAGAGCGCCCGTAGCGACTACCCACGGTCCCTGAAAAAAGTTCAGGCTGTTTATTTAGGCACCACTAAATGTCATTTCCTTGGCTGTGCTGAGGTGTGATGGGGAATAAATCTAACACTTGCTCTAACTATTGATTTTTTTTGGCTTTTTGGCAGCAGGGCTCTGGCTTTCCGTCATGTGTCCACCTGCCAGCGATGGCACACGCTCTGCGTGCCGGTGCCAGAAGAATCGTGTAATTGCAGCCACCGACCCTCAGCTCCTGCGAGGTATCTTGTGAGCTGTCCTACTTGGGGTATTTTTCATGTTTCTGTTAAAAAGAGATTTGCAGAACAAGTTAAGTGGTTGTGTTAATCCTGAGCAACTCCTAATGGGCAACTGCAACAATGGTCGAGGCTTTGGGCAACCTGGGCTAGTGGGAGGTGTCCCTGCCCATGGCAGGGGGTGGAACTGGATGAGCTTTAAGGTCCCTTCCAACCCAAACCATTCTGTGATTCTATTATTCTATAACTCCTGAAGTGCTGTAGCACATTAACGCTGGTGTGATCACATCTGGAAACATACAACAGTCCCAGCTGCCTAAAAATTCCCTATAAAATACCTGGATTTTTTTAAACAGCATAATAAGGTAGTTTGTTGATTAAGCTGCATATGCACAAAAAGCTGTGAAGCTTGAACTTGCGGAAAATCTGCCACACACGTTGGCCGTGGTGTGGGGACCACACCCCACGGACAGGACGGGCAGAAGAAATCCATCCGTTGAGAAGTTCCTCTCTCCATCTTCCTTCTTACAGAAGGTGGAAGATCAGGGCACCATGGTGCGATGGTTGGGTTGCCTGTGCCTGCCCAGATTTTAATCCCAGCTCTACCTCTTGGCAACTGTTTGCTTGCGATTCTCCCTGGGCTTCTCCACTTGGGGAGGTGACATCCCTCCAACTGGCCAGTTCATCGCTGCCAGTGCTGCTGGGGCCAAGTGCTTCTATTTTCAGATGAGACTTGCACGTGCTACAAGTAAGCGAGGCACTTTTGGGGAAGAAAATCTCCTTTTCTTTGCAGGGTATCTCCTGATGGAGGACACGCATGATTTATTTGCTCTTCCTTGGTGAAGCTCTGTAGCAGAAATCTGTCCGTTCCTTCTTTTCAGCCCTTGCTTTCCTGGTTTTGCTTTCAGTTGTTGGTCTGACATTAGAATGAGTCTTGGCAGAGTTTGGGGTTGTCTTCTGCGGGTTTGTCTGAGCTGGCTAACGCTGCTCAGAACGTGGCTGCTGGGTTTGGAAATCATTTTCTCATATTAATCTTCTTCTCCCTGCAAATTCGCATGGTGAAATTTCCCTGCAACCTGATACATCCTCGATGGTTTAATTGGAGACACGAGTGCGCTGGCAGAAAGACAGAGGTCCTTTATGCGTGTCTTGTTTTCTATGGCTTCGGTTGGATGCGCCCCGTGCGGGACCAAGAGGGAACGATTCTTCAAGAGGAGATGTGGCACCTGTCAGACATGGTGCAGATGTTTTGATAACATCTCAGCTTTGTGGTAACCTCCCTTCTTTCACAGATGTTTAAACCGATGCTGGAGGGAGCAGCAATAAACCAAGTTCACCTCTAACTTGAGTCCCTAAGATGTTCCTCCATGTCTTGATGCCTGCTCTGAATAATGAGGAGGATTCCCCTTGATGGACCACGGTGCTCCTGGCCACAGCTTAACACCTCTCCCTGAGAGATCCGAAATCAGATGAGCCCGGTTTTAAAAGATCCCTGGGCAGCTACAGCTCTGGGTCTGGAGGATTCTGAGCTTCTAGCACTGCAGTTGCAAGTTTTGCTCAGCTCCAGAAATGCGTTGGAGTTCCTCAGCCCTTTGCAGAGGGCAGAGATGTTCTCTGTTGTGTTGCAACAGCAGCATCAGTGTGCTGTTCCTTCACCTCGAAAACAAAATGCTGGTTACAATGCTGTTGGGTTGGTTTTAGATTTTTTTTTTTTTTTTTTTTTTTTTTTTTGCGGTGTTGGAATTAAAAAATCACCTTTCTGGAGGCAAATAAAGGTAACGCCACACCGGCTATACGGGCAATCAGGGCAGTGCACAAGCGCGGCACCTCATTCCCTATTTTCTGTTTCTCAATAACATTTGTAGAAGAAAAAAATGAATGTGTTTCAAAAGGAGGTTCATTTATTTTGCATCTTTTCAGACAGCCTTCAGCGGAGAGTGTGCCCTATGGAGTCTTCTCCACCCATTGATGTCTGTCACCTCTCCCTTTTTTCCTGTCGTTAGCACTGCTGTAGAATACATGTTTGCAACCCAATTAATCACAAGCTCTGCAGTTACTGGGCTCTACCAGCAGCTCTTAATAACAGATCTACCTGGATATTTCTCTCCTCGGATCTTTGCCAAACCACAAGCCATCAGCAGGGTTTAAGCATGTTCCCATCAGCTGAAACCGTAGCCTTGGTGCTCGAGTGAAAAATTAGTATCGTGGTTGAGATCTGGTCATACACGTGTAGGGCCACCACGGAACGAGGAGATCCAGCTGCATGTGGAGAAAGGGCAAGAGGCACGGAGATGTTCCACTTCATAGATCTTCTGTGGAAGGGGTGCTTAGCGCCCGTACAACATTACATGTGTTTCTACTTCCCATCTGCATTTGCTGGGAGAGCGTGTGCCAACGGGCTAGGCTGAGTTTTTGGGCTGGTTATACTATACGGGCCACAGAGTTTCACCTGGAGTTTTTGGTGTATTATTTGCAATGTAAGCCACAGTATTTCAGAAAAGTGTTGAAATCCTTTCCCAGAGAAGAGGACTGTTAAGAGCGTTAACTTGGGCAGCTAAAAACTTACTGTGACTGCAGCATCATAGAATCACAGAAGGGTTTGGGTTGGAAAGGACCTTAAAGACCATCCAGTGCCACCCCCTGCCATGGGCAGGGACACCTCCCACTAGACCGGGTTGCCCAAAGCCTCATCCAGCCTGGCCTTGAACCCCTCCAGGGATGGGGCATCCACAGCTGCTCTGGGCACCCTGGGCCACTGCCTCACCCCCCGCACAGGAAAACATTTCTTCCTCACATCTCATCTCCATCTGCCCTCTTGCAGCTTCAACCCCTTCCCCCTGGTCCTGTCCCTGCACCCCCTGATCCAGAGCCCCCCCATCTCTCCTGTAGCCCCCTTTCAGCACTGGAAGGTGCTGGAAGGTCTCCCCGGAGCCTTCTCTTCTCCAGGCTGCACACCCCCAACTCTCTCAGCCTGTCCTCGCACGGGAGCTGCTCCAGCCCTCGCACCATCTCCGGGGCTCCTCTGGCCCCGCTCCAGCAGCTCCGTGTCTGTCCTGTGCTGAGGACCCCAGAGCTGGGTGCAGCACCCCAGGGGGGGTCTCACCAGAGTGGAGCAGAGGGGGACAATCCCCTCCCTCGCCCTGCTGCTCACGCTGCTGGGGATGCCCCCAGGACACAGTTGGTTTTTGTGCTGCAAACATCTTCTGGTTTAATTCCCAGTTGAACTTAAGCACGTTTGGCCGTGTCCCTGCTGCACCTTTTTATCATCTGCCCAGTCTGGTTTTAACATCTAGCCTTTGGATTTCCTACTTGTCATCCACCCGATGGAGCACTCCTTTCACAGATCCTCTTTCCAAGACCCTGAACACTGGTACACAGCACGTGCAGCTCCACAACCTGCGGCAGCAATCTCTACCTTTGCCTCCATGTGTGTCTTTATTAACCTTTTCCCCCGTGCTAGCAGGAAATGCTCTCACGCTGGAGTAGGCGGAGGGCCCTGGTTGGCTTGGCTCTGGTCTGTTTTCATAGCGATAACTTTGTCAACAGCGCCTCGTGTGACAACGCGAAGCGGTTCTTTGGCTACTCCCTTTGTCCACAGAGGAGACTTGCTAAATTGGGGTAGGATTTGTCCTGGGTGAGAAGTCCAAGATGCTGTCAGCTTGACTGGGAACTGCAGACGGCTGAAGAGGGAAGCTTTAATCCTCCCTGCCCTGACATTAGCCAGATATCAGGCACTGGAGGACGTGGGCTGATTAACGTGGGCTTGCTCTACACAGCAAAGCTTCCAGAGTTAACAAAAAGCACTGCTGGTTCAGGTGAGTGTTTGTCAAGTTGGGGATCATCAGAGTAGAGCAGCATTTTTCATGCTTTTTGGCATCTCCGAAGGAAGCAACCTTCACTTCTGCTGCGATTTTCAGCATAAGATGAATGAATAAAACAGATATCATTGACCCATCTCTGCCTGCCAAAGCAAAGGAGACCCAAGGCTTTTTGTAATTTTCATTAAAGGGTCATCAAGCATTGGAACAGGCTGCCCAGGGAAGTGGTGGAGTCACCATCCCTGGAGATGGTGTAGGCGTGTAGATGTGGCACATAGGGACATGGTTTGGTGGTGGACCTGGCAGTGCTAGGTTAATGGTTGGACTTGATGATCTTAAAGGTCTTTTCCAACCTAAATTATTCTATGATCTATCTTCTTCCCCAACAAAACCAGTGTAAAACAGGTGGTGCTCTTAGTCTGACCCAATATTTTTGACTTTAATTTTGCCGCTGGTGTAGGTTGAGAGCAGAGTGAATGAGAGGTTTGGGAATACAAACCACAGAAGCAGTCACTGAAATATGGAGGAGGGAAGGGAGAGCATGCAGTCTCAGTTATTTGGCTGGGGTGAACCTGAGCTCTACCCTGAGATGTTCCCAGTGGCGAGAAGCTAGAGGGATGGATGGATGAATGAAGGGATGGAGGTGAGCAGCTCCTCATGTGGCTGAATGTTTGCAGGGAGCAAAAGAGGCTGCAAGTGCCCTGCAAACCCCCTCCCTGACCTTGACAACTGCACTGGGGGCCATGGCTGCGGTCTCACAGATGACTGTGTGTGTTCACGTGCAAGGGAGAGGAAGGTTGATGTTTCCTCAAAGCAAATAAAGGTCTAATTTCATTGCCAGCTTCACAGCAAATGGGTTAGAATATTATGGGGGAGAGAGGGGAGGTCTGGGTTTCTGAATGAATTTTTTCTTTTTTTAAGAAATGTTCCATGATGTTTGGTTGGAGGAACCAAATTTCACCTTCTTGGTCTCCAAGTATTTTCTCCATCCAGTGAACCATAAGAGGCTGTAGAGTCTCCATGAGAATAATTTTGGAGGAAATCTCAGGGAATGTGACATTAACTGGGGAGAACACCAAAGTTGCAGAGAATAACATTAGACCCTGTCTCATGGAAATTTTAGCAAAACTGTTTATTTAGAGGAGGTATGTGTTTGCACCCTGTGTGATGGTTATTATCCCTTCTGCAGAGGTGAGCCTGTGCTGCTGTCCTGGTTTCAGCTGGGACAGAGTGAACTCTCTCCCCAGCAGCTGGTGTGAGGCTGTGTTGGGGTTTGTGCTGAGGAGAAGCTGATCACACACTGATGGGCAGAGCTGCTGCCAGGACAGTCAAGGACTTTCCAGTTTCTCTGCTGTGCCCGTGTCTGCAGGGGCAGGAGGAGCTGGGAGGGAGCACAGCCCCAGTGACCAGCCCAGGATTCGACGTTAGGTTTAGGGCTGAGACCCAAACTGGCTGATGGTCTGTTCCATCCCATGCCCGGCATGGCCAGGGGAGAGGTGAGGCTCTGTCAGGAAGGGCTCTCTCTTGCTCTGGGTTGTCTCCCTCTGGGTCAACCCTCTCTCAGGGTTGTCTTGGTCTCTCGGGCTCTTATCTCCATTCCAGGATTGCAGTTTTTGGGCTTTCCCTGCTCTGGGATCATTAGCCGGGAACAGGCTGAGCCTTGGCCATCAGGTGGTGAGCAGTGTCACTGCGTATCACTCATTTGTATATTTGTATCTATTACTATTATTATCATCACTATTATTATTTCTAGTGTTATTGTAGTTTAGTTATTAAATAGTTCTTATCTCAACCCACGAGTCTTTTTTCCCTTTGCCCCTTTAATCCTCTCCTACATCCCCAGGAGGGTGAGGGTGAGCGAGCGGCTGTGTGGTGTGAAACTATAACAGCCACCTGCTCCACATGCCCTGCGGATGCTGCTCTGTGGTTGCATCGAGCAATGGGCAGCAAAAGAAGCTCAGTTCTCAACCCAGAGCACTTGCAATGGAGCTTGAGAAATGAACAGAGATCCCCAGCTCTTGATCCAGCCTCTCTGCTTCTCCCTGCATCTGGGCTGCCGAGGAAAGAGGAGGGATGGAAAGACAAGCGCCAGCTGCCTGCAGCCCCTGAACAGGGGCAGGGCTGTGGCCACGTGCCTGGAGAGGAAGGTGTGAATTATCCCTCCTGCCCCCATCCACCCCTCCTCTTGCATCCCATACTCCAGATGAATTCCTGTGTGTCTGCAGCCGAAGACCGGGGAGCAAGATCTTGTCTTCACCTGTGCGCGCCGAGCATCTGGGAGGATGGGAATCCTGATTGTTCCTGGGACTTTGGGGTCCCAGAATAACACAAGCGGCGGTGATTTAGACATCCACTAATAGAGGGATTTAGCCTCCCAACACATCTGACTAGTCCTGAGCTCTTTGGGCAGCCTCTCATGAAGCATCCCCAGCCCCTTGCAAAGTGGAGGAAGGCGCTGGGGAGAAGAGGAAGGGCCTCATCTCCAAGATGCAGTAGGTTGATTCAGTCTTAGCTGTTGTATTTGTACAAGGAAGAACATAAATCAAGGCTGCGCTGGTCTATATCTGGCCAATTTCAGTCTGGAGTTCCTGACAGGTGACCCCAGGGTACAGTTGCATGCTCTCAGTGCTTATTTTTGACATCGTAATCCAAATTGACGTTCAGTGCTTGAATATACAATAAGTTCATTACAGCTAAACCTTCCAGCTCAGGGATTTCCTGTTGGTAAGTCTCGGAAAAAATCAGGATTCCCAGTGGTATCCGGCTGAAAACGTTTGCAGATAAAATTCAAGTTAGCAATTTACACCAAAATGTTTTTGGAGCTGAAGCGGAGCTGGATTTTCCGTCCAGCGCAGTGATGCCTTATCCTTCCTTCTTGCTTGGGACTGGAGGCGGAGGCTCCCGCGCAGCTCCCAAACAGGGTCTCAGTGCTGCTCTCAAGGGGAACTCATTAAAAAGCAGTGGATGGATCCACAGTTTAAGGGTAAGCACGTTTCTTGAGTGTGTTTTTGGAACCTACACTGTTGCCTCTTGTCCCACTTCCTACAGAGCAAGAGAAAAATCTGCTCAGCATCTTCCTGACACAGCATGTGATCAGCCACGATAAACTCCACGAGCAGATAAGACTTTAGATATCCCTATTACCTCCGTGAGCGGGATGTATCTCCCAATCTTCCCACGTCTACATGAGGGTTGCAACACAGTAGAGTTACTACTCAAGCCCTTGACCTGCCAGTTAATAAGCTGTTCTAATGAGGTGTGAACTTGGCCTGGGACTTGTCCATGGATAACATCTCTTCTGCTTCCACCTCCTCCACTCGATAAAACTGATACCTTATAAAAACAGATACAGCTTTCTCCATCTGATGGGTCTCAGCTGGGATTTTCAAACTATCGGTGGAATTTGAAGCTGGTTTTCCAATACGATGAGCGGAAAAACTTTGCTGTGTCCCAAAGGGGAAATGTCAATTGTCTCCGTGTGGGAGTTGAGTGATGGGAGAGGAACTGAGAGGTTCCCTGTCACAGGTGGAGCAAGAGCCAGAGGTGATGCTGTTACAAAAA
>NW_010131834.1:0-2695 GCF_000699245.1 Pterocles gutturalis | reverse complement strand
GAGGTGTTTAAGGCCAGGCTGGATGAGGCTTTGGGCGACCTGGGCTAGTGGGAGGTGTCCCTGCCCATGGCAGGGAGGTGGAACGAGATGAGCTTTAAGGTCCTTTCTTTAAGGTCCCTTCCAACCCAAACCATTCTATAATTCCATGGTCTCTTCAACGAGAGGGGATGCAAAGAAGAGAGCAGGAGAGGTCTCATTTCTGTACATCCACTGCCATGTGGGGAGAAGACATGCATGCACACCCAGCGAATGTGTATTTGGTGTATTTTAGGAAAAAATTTGGAACTGTAAAGATAGAAAATATTAGAGGAGGTCATCCAAGGAAACTGTAATCCCTGCTACTGGAGGGTGTGAGAACAGACAGAGACATATTGAGTAACCAGGACTGGAAAGGTCAGCTTTGAAGTTTGATCTGAGGTTGCTCAGGGTTTTTTTTTCCAGATGAGTTATGAGTATCTTCGAAGATGGAGATCCCCCACGCTGGACCCCTGTTCCAGTGTTTGACCACCTTCACAGGGAAAAGTATTTCTTAGTGGGAATTTCTTATGTTATGACTTGTGCTGTTGACTTGCTAACCATCACTGAGCCCCTTCCAGGAGACCCTGTCCCTCTCCTCTCCACACCATCCCAAACTGGGAGTTGTAGACAGTGATAAAATCCCCCTTTGCCTTCTACTGTTATTGCCCACCCAGCAATCAGCATCTCCTTTCATGTCCTGAGCTCCAATCCCAATGAGCTTGGTGGTCTCATTGGCTCCTCTCACCATCTGCCTGGTACTGGGGTGCCCAGACTGGTCCCAGGACCAGTTTGACAAGTGCTAAAGGGAGAGGGAGAATTGCTGTCCTGGCCCTGATGGTTCCACTCCTGCCACAACCACCCACAGCATGGTTGGTCTTCATTGTCCCAGGTCCTTTCCCCAGAAGCTGTCCTCCAGCCCATCATACCCCAGCCTGTGCTACACCGTCCCTGAGAAATGTCCCACACTGATGTCATCTGTTCCAGCAGCCCAGGGTAGTCTCCACCAGCTCCCGACCTCCTTTCCAGCTCCGTGTTTTTGTTCATTCAAATCCCACATATCCGTAAGTTCCTAAGAATTCAATAAAATCTCGGGAAAAGGTTGCTATTCTTTCCTCCCCTGGTGGTTTTTAAACTTTACACATCTTAAACCCAATTAATTAGCTAGTCCCTGGAAGCGTAGCATCCTATATGGCTCCTGTGAGAAGAACACATGATAAAAGGAGGATTATCGCTTGCAACGGCACAAGAACAAATATGGAAATGTTTCCTTCTGAAGTGTGGAGGGTTGGCCATGAGCTCTGCAAAGAAAGCTCTTAACCATGGGACTTGAAAACAATTCCTCACTGTGTTCTGCTGGTTGCTTCTCTTGATAGATTTTCGTTATGACAAATGACATGACTGCTTTTCCTACAGGCTCGTGTTTGTGTTGTAAAGTGTCTGGAAGCAGCAACTGAGGTGGAGAACCTTGTTCCTCCAGGGGCTGCCTGGTCACCTAGAAGGGGACGGGGCTCTTCCTGGTGTCCACGTCTAGCCAGCCCCTAGGATATGGGGAGCACAGGCTCCTGGAGGATTTTGGGAGGGATGGATCCATAGGTGAGAGGGTCCTGCAAAAGTCTGATCTTTAAAAATGCCCTAAAGGAAGGAAGAGAAACCTGCTCAACCTGGAGGCATGCACGTTCTCAGTCCAGACTATTTCTGATGACTCGGAATAGATTTAGTTCTTAAAATTTTGCATTTCTATGACTCATGCATTCCCAAATTGTTCCTCCTCCCTACCTCTGTGTCCTTCTCTTCCCCAGCCCCAGGGAAGACCCTGCTACTGCCAGGATGGGACCAGGGGACTGCTGGTGTCCACAGCTTGGTGTGACGTCCAGTTGGTGTTCCAGCTCTTGCCTTTGCTGGAGCAGGCTGTCTGCAGTGTTTTACAAACTTTGCTTGAGCAGGGGCAGGGCAGAACCCTCTGTCAGCACCCATGGACTTTTTCTCTTGGGTGCAACTCACGGCCTGAGGAGCTGCTCCTCATCTTTGAGGAGGGGGTGAGCTGAATGTGGGGGTCTGGTGTGCCAGAGGGGGGCAATATCCAGGTGCTGGGTCCTTCCCTATCTTAGAATCACAGAATGGTTTGGGTTGGAAGGGACCTTAAAGCTCATCTCGTTCCACCCCCTGCCATGGGCAGGGACACCTCCCACTAGCCCAGGTTGCCCAAAGCCTCATCCAGCCTGGCCTTGAACCCCTCCAGGGATGGGGCATCCACAGCTGCTCTGGGCACCCTGGGCCACTGCCTCACCCCCCGCACAGGAAAACATTTCTTCCTCACATCTCGTCTCAATCTCCCCTCTTGCAGCTTAAACCATTACTCCTCCTCCTATCCCTCCACACCTGATCAAGAGTGCCTCCCCATCTCTTGCACCTCTCAGCCTAGGTGGGCAGAGGCCTGTTGAGGTTAGCTGCAACCTTGCAGGATTTTTGGTCCTGGGGAGCTGGAGCATCCCTCCCACATAACCAGCACGTTCTTCTTACTGGCTGCCTTCCCTATGGGTGTAGGGGTGAAAAAATAAGAGCAAGCGTCCACCCCTTTATGTTCCTTGACAAAATGCCTGGAGCCCTTTGCAGGGCAGAGCTCTTCTCAGCAGGACCAACCAGGTTTTCTGCTTGTATGCACCACACACTAACATTG
>NW_010131833.1:23824-25907 GCF_000699245.1 Pterocles gutturalis | reverse complement strand
TTCCTCCCCATCATCCTCAGCCTTCCTTGAGCGCAGACCATGGGTTGTGCCAAACCATCTCATGGGCTAACCGAAATAAGCTCCTAGGACCACACACCTATTCCCACGTATGCCATGACTCTGGTTTTAGAGTCTGGAGCACTCCCGCTCCTGAGCTGCAGAGGGAGTTGGGGTAAAACTATGCTCAGGGTGCTAGGATGGTGTAAATCAGTTATTTAAACAGGGGTGATTTCCATGGGGGAATTTGCCAGAGCAAGGTCTGGGAACCCTCCACCTCGAAGCATCACCGCGGTTGTGCAGGTCGGGCTGTTTCTAAGAACATGCAGCAATTTGTTCCGGCCAGTGCGGGGGGCTTGTGGCAATCACTAATCCCAGCTCTCAGGTCAAGTCCCTCAAGAGGGGGGAGGAAGGGAGGGAGAGGCCCCCACTTGCAGCTCCTCCCGAGACAGAGCATCAGGAAACTGCAGCTTAAATCTCAGCGTAATCCCCACACAAAGAGGCGGTCACTGCTAATGGGTTTACCTGCTTAATTCTCCCTGGTCGGTCCTGGCTCCCAGGGTTTTCTCTGCCCCACTGACTCGGCGCTGCAGGAAACTCTGCTTCCCACGTTAAGCAGATTGTCCGCAACAGGACAGGCAAATGCATTTATCACACCAAATTCCCGAGCTGTTACACCACGGAGTTTCCGGGATATGAATCCTCCGTCTCTCACATCCTCCCCTGCTCTGTTTCCGGAACAAAGCCACGATGCATTTATCACCCGAGACACAGAGCATCTTCACTCCCCCCTCTCTCCCAGGACCATGTGCTGTCACCACCGAACGCACAGAGAAGTCCTGGTGCACGCCGCGACCTTTTAAAACACCTCCCACCGCCGCTGCCAGGGCTCACACCCACCCGTGCAGCCCCACGCAGGGGTCCTGAGCGGTGGGTACGCTTGGGACAAGCTCACGCCACTCCCCACCACCCCAAATCCACTATTTCCCTGCAGAATGCCTCTCCCCATGACCCCTACATGAATTTCCTCCTTGCAGGACAGGTGCTGGGAAGGAGGGCCGGTGGGCACCCACCAAAAGAGCCAACCTCTGCAATGTGCCTCAATTAAAAGGGGTTTCTAGACTCCAGTTAGCAAATGCTGGCCTCATTGTAGAAGGAAAGGCTCTGTGACAGCACTGCGGGGCTGGACACTGCTCCTGGCCATGCCTGAGCAGGGCTCCTGGGGAAGCAGAGCTTTGGCCGCTGCATTTGCTGTTTCGGATGAGACCATGGCATCCGGGAAGCCTGTGCTGGGCTGCTCCAGGCTGCCCTTCCTGAACCGTTTGAACCACATTTATCCTGCAGCTGATGTTCTTTCTGTTTTTTCTTCCGAGATGCTAACGACTTCTGTGGGTCCATCTGGATGTTATTAGGAAAACATCTCGGGTCCACCAAGGCTGCTGGCAGCAGGCTCCTTCCCCGCTTCCCCTGCCCGGGACCCCCGAGGCCGAGGAGCCGCGATGCCAGCGTTCGAAGAGCTGCACACTCAGGTGCCAGATCCACTGCCATTCCCCCCCAAAGCACACCCAGCCTCAGCAACCACCACGTGCCTCAGTTTCCCCACTGCAAAAAGCTGCAAAATACCTCTTGAGGCAACACCAGTGAGAAACCAGTGTCCTGGCAGAGCAACTGCAGAGCTCGTCTTCCAATCTTCTGCCATGTCCCTGCGACACAGAGGAAAGGACACGGTTATTGATGAGCACAGGGGCTCCTCGCTGCTGATCTCAGCTCGCTGTGAATGTTCCTCCCCAGCACGCCCTCCTCCCCCGCTTCTCTCCACACTCCTTCAGCCTTTTTCCCGGGATTTGCAATAGTCCCCGTTTGCTTGCACAAACCCCGGTCCCCTGGGGCTGCAGCTGACAGCTTCCGTCCCCTGGGCAGGGTTTTATTTGGCCATTACGGCTGCATCCTGAGCGCGGCCATAAAGCACATTTCTCTTTATGGCTGAACTTGTCGCCAAATGAGTCTCGGTTTATGGCTCATGCCCTGCACGCGGTGTTTACCGCGGGCTTTGCTGTGCCTGTGCCCACGCTGACTCCCAGCTGTG
>NW_010131833.1:18370-23793 GCF_000699245.1 Pterocles gutturalis | reverse complement strand
AGCGGGGGAGAAAAAGAACAACGGGGGGGGGGAGCAGATTGCGGGGGCTGCGTCCCCCTCGCGAGTCCGTACCCTCCTGCACAGGGATGGTTCCAGCTTTCCAGAGCAAAACCAGTCGCAGCTCAAAGCCGTCTGAATGCAATCGCTGCTCGCTCAGGCAGATCCATCCTGTCACCGAGCACGGAAATTCAATATGTAGGAAGAACTTGCAACCAAAAAAAATTAAAGTCTGTTTATTTTCATGGAAGTAGGTCTGGCCTAAGCCCATTACTCTCATAAAGACAGTCAGTAACTTTGCTGCTTTTTTTTTTACCCTCTTTGAGTTACGTTTCTAAACAAAATGAAAACCCACGAGAAGGCTGTGGGGCACTACCACAGCACCTCTGCCGAGACGCACGCTAGCCAAAGGTGCAATTCCAAAACAAGACACTGCAGCAATGCATTGTAATTAAAATACCATTTTAACAATTCTCCTCAGAGTCCAGACAGGCTTTCCTCAACTTCCCCAACATAAAAAAAATCCTGTTTTCCTAGACAAACAACCTTTCAAAGCAAGACCTGGAGATGGGCATCCATCAGGAAGGCAGCCCGTGCCCTTCCCATGTCTGCCCATACCAACGCGGGTTTCCCCAGCCGGGTTCCTCCATACCCCAGCCGTAATCCCGCGGGAGCAAGAAAGGTATTTAGGAACGGGAGGTTTGGCAGGGTGATATTTTGCAGAGAACAAACAAATGGTACAGCTATGAAGCACATTAATGGGGACAGTCCCCACCCCCAGCTGAGCAAGGCTGGGGCTGCCACGTGGGGAGCAAGGATGTTGCAGCCCTGCCTCCCAGTCCAGGAACTGGGAAATTTTCCCTGTATACGGGGAGATGCCAGCTGCAACGGTGCCCAGAGTGGCCCCGGTAAAGACAAAGGGACCTGTTTGGGCTTGGGTCATCCATGCTCCCAGGCTCCTTTCTGGATGGTTTCCTTCCATCCTGAAATTTTGTGATGGAAAAAAGGATGGTGACAAAGTAATGAGAAGGGAAGAACAACACAAGCATCTCGCAGGCTCTGAGACACTGCAGATGCCTTTCTGTCCAAAGGAAGAGTGCATGGACACCGTGCTTCAGCACTGCTCCAAGCAACACCGTGCAGCAAAACCATCACCCCTCGCTCATGGCCACGTTGCTGCGCTGGTAACTCAGCTCATTCACCATTTCAGGCTTTAACTTTCTGTGCATCCCGTGTAGTTTATATTGTGTTAAGCCCATCTAGACAGCAAGCAATTTCCTCGTGCTTAACAGCCCTTCTGTTCCTCCCTGACATCCACCGCGCGCCGCTAAGCCCAGCCGATTAACACTGTCTCCACCAAAGAGCAAAGAGAGGTCCCCACAGCTCCGAAACACCAGCCGCTCCCCTGTAACACACCTTCTTCCCTCTCAATGCTCCTCCCGCAGGTTCATTTATTTTGTGCATGCACTATGGATACCAGCGTGTGCACCGCGGCTTCGTGGCTCATCCTGCTCCCCCAGGCAGGGGCTGCTCAGTCCTGTTACCCCCAACCCTTCACATCCTTCTCCTCCCACACCGAACGCAGGTTTTCACCCTCATTTTTTTCTTAGATCAGTAAAATATTTTTTCTGGTTCCACCTCATGGCTCCTCTCACCTCCTTCTGCCACCCATGTCCCAGCGCCCCGATGCCTGACACTGCCCCCACCCCACTGCCCCCCTCTCCTGGCTCATCCCCCTGCCACCAACCCAATTACACCCCCACAAAGGAGCTAGAAGCAAGCCTGGAGAGCTGCTTCTGTCCCATTTGGGTGCCTGAATGTCATCCGAAAGCAGTCAGGCAGCACACAGTAACGTTGTTGGTAGCAGAGATGTTGTGTAGGGACAAACGATGCAGCAGCAGCACCGGTCACTCTGTCACCGGGATTGTCACCCAAACCATTCCCATTCATAAGCACAAATTCCATTTTCTTTCCCCAAGCTACCAGCACTGAACCCCCAGCCTAGAGCATCGACACACACAGCCCAGAAAGAGGCATCTTTCTGCCCCCCAGCTGGTTTCACCCGTGCTCTGCAGTGCCCTTGTGACATTTCAGAGGAAGCGTGAGCCAGCGTTTAGCATCCTAGTCCAGGGCTTTGGATAAAAGCCCGCCCGTGACCCAGCGCAGAGGTTCGGTATAACCGTGGGACAGACGCTCCAGTGTCGTGAACTGGAGATGTTTTCCTGTCCCTGTCACAGGGAGGGTAAGGACAAAACACCGGCACTGAAGCACTTCTCAGTGCAGAGGTCCTGCAATGTGAGTTAAGGTCAATGACCTTTATTTTTACCAAAAAAAAAAACCTTAGTCCTGGGTCCATACTGAGCACTGGTGGTTTCACATGAGAAGCTCCTTTGCTGGTGACCTCCTGGCAGGTCAGTGACCGCCTGGGGGTGACAGCAGGGTGCTCCGTCCCAGCTGGAACAGTGCTGAGCCACCATCACCACTGCCACCATCTCCCAAGCCAAGGATCAAGAATGAGAATTAAAAGAAAAAAAACCCAAAAAACTCTTTGAAATCAGTTTTAAGTAAACAAAAAATTGATCTCACCAGCTTCAGTAACCACAAGCACAAATTTGGGTTTGGCTGGGTTCTGTGTTTTGCTTGGGCTCTTCTGCATCCCATCTGAAGACTATTTTAAGACGATTTGTTTGAGCAGTTCAGCACATCACCAGGCTGACACGCACTCCAGAGTCACCTAGGAGCCACTGCTGTCACCCGGAGCGCTGAGAGGCAGAGCTGGCCTGAAACACAAACAGAATCCCTTCTTCCTTGGGCTCCCAGTGCCATGGGGAAGATCTGGCGTGAGCTAGTTTGGTATGCCCAGGAAATGAAAAGGGGGCATATATCAAAATTCCATTCTGCACTGCCCCAATAAAAAAGCATCCATAAAAAAAAAAAAAAAAAAAAAGGAATTTTAAAAAGAAGAAAAAAAAAAAGCAATTCTGTACCCTTGTTTTATTGCAGTGACTGGCACGGTCTTGGGTCACACCAGGAGAAATGCCCGGCTTAGGAGCATCAGTCTGGTTCCTTTCTGCCTCTGAAGCCAGGAGCAGACACTCCTCATCCCTTGCACAGAGGCAAAGGCATTAAAAAGGCCAAACACACCCAAAGCATGGAAAGCCTCTCCTCCCCAGCTCTGCTGCCCACTGCCACGGCACCCCCCGGTCCCCCATCCTTACTGGGACAGCCTGGTCCATCCCGCTTGGAGGACGCAGGGCAGGGTGGCAGCGCAGGCTCATCCCAGAGCCCCCACCAGCATCTTTTCCCGAATCCCCACAGCTTGCCGCAGCTCAGGGGGAGTTTCAGCGGGGATGAAAGAGGACACAGCTCGACGTGCCTTCTCCCCATCAACTTTCCAAACCCTGGCCAAAGTGTGGAGGTGTTCCAGCTGCCCAGACAGCTGCAAATTATTTATTTATTCATTCAACTTCTATAGGCAAGCTTCCTAGGTCAACCCCCCCCCCAAAAAAAAAAATCCACCCCCAGGGCACCAGCCCCATACGTGGGTGTGGAGATGCATTGCTGTGGGATGACTGGCGCTTTCTGGAGCAGGATACCTCACCAAGGGAGGACAGGAAATTTCCTGGAGCTGAGACAATGCCCTAATTCATTCCTGCCAGCGCAGAACAATGCGCTCGAGGAGCCCACGGCCACGGCTGGGAAACGAAATTGGTGGTCCCCATCCGGCCCCACTGGAATAGCATCTTTGTCACCACAGCTGGTGTGACACTGCAGTGGCCTCAGGAGTGAGGGCTGGGCGAGGAGGAGGAGGAGGAGGAGAGTGGGCTGGGGAATCCTGCGGCCACCATCCCGGCCACAACCCCCCGGGGAAGGGATGAGCCCCGGGCACAGCCCCTCACAGGGCAAAAATACACAGAAAAAAGAGATGGAGCAGCCAGAATACACGAGCTTTTGAAAATAAAGCATTACTTCGAGGAAACATGGGGCTGAGCGAGGCGTCTCCAGCGTGGAGAGGAGCTGGGATGGGGACCGCAGCTCAGGTCCTTCCCTCTCCTCTGCTCTCGGGGGGACCGGGGGCTCCCAGCAGAACCGCGTCTTTATAAGGTGACAAATTTGAATGTCAATGTGCTTGGTAACAAGAGGAATAGAAAAAAAAAGAGTAAAAATAAAGGAGTTTAAGGAAAATATATCTTGTATCCATCCTAAAGGAATTGAAGAAGCAGGATAATTTCTACCCATAGCCTGACATATTTACTGCAATCAGCTAAGAACAGAAAATTCATGGATAGAAAAAATATAATTCAGTTGAGTCTAAAGAGTCCTGGCACTGGCACTGTTAGTGCAAAATCTTTGCTGGGTCTGCAAAAGCAAATGGGATTTAATGTTGTTTTGATCTCCCGACTTCAGCAGGGCCACGATCCTGCTCCGCATCCCGAGGGCAGCTCTGCGAGCAGAAGATGGGCGCGGGGTCAGGAACGCCCGCGAGACACGTCTGTGTGCCACGGACAAAGTATTAATGAAAATATATAAATTAGGGTTCAGATTTCCACACACAAAACCTAAGGGAATTGGATCCCAAGTGGCAGTTTTAATTAAACAGTCACTCAGCACAGCTTGGAATATTAGAAAAATCCCAGGAAGTCAGATATAATTATGCATCTACAAAGCACCATTTAGACTGATGACTCCAAGTATTCTATTGATTTGCAATACATCATCCAAACGCATTTTACATATGTACATATGGAATACTTGTTAGTTTAATAAACATGGAAATGTGTCTGCGCTTTTAGAAACAAACGGCTAAATCACTGATCCAGTTATCTGCATGAGAAAAGTGAAGCAAAGACTTCACTCCTTTTATTTTATTTTATTTTATTTTATTCTTATGCAAGTAATGATTCAGAAAATGTACTTTATCATCAACACTATAATCACAGTCCTGAGTCTATAACCCATGAAGGAAGCCTGCACTGCACATAATCTAAGTCTACTGGGGGCTGTTGAAGCTTAAGTTCCTTAAGTATTATTTTTAAGTTCCTCTCCATCAAGGATATTATGAGTAATAAGAGTAGCTGCAGTTGTGGCTTTTTAGAAAGTGTTCTTCCCAGCTTGTTCTAGAAAGGCTGCTTTAAAGGTCACATTGCTGAGCTTGCGGTGCGGTGCCTTGGCTAGCTGGTACAAAGTAAGCGCATTTTAGTTGGCATCTGGTTGAGCCTATATTTTCATTTGTAAAAATTGAAAAATTCTTGTAAGAGCTCCACAGCCTACCAAAAAAAAAAAAGAAATGTTCTTGAAAACTAGTTACGAGTTAATGATAATTCCACTTTGGGCAGGAAGGAAGGGTTTAGGACGTCCCCGAGTGAGTGGGGAGGATGTTAACCACAGCCCTGCTCCGCCGCTCAGGTCCAGTTCACAGCCCAGGC
>NW_010131833.1:16072-18339 GCF_000699245.1 Pterocles gutturalis | reverse complement strand
CTGAACGGGACAAAACACCCCATTTCCAGGAGATCTATTAAACATGTTCCACAGAAGCAAATTACTTTTATAAGCACTAAGTAATTCTGAATATGTGAGAACTTTCTGAATGGAGTTCAAATCCAGCTTTTCCTTTCATACATCCCTAGAAGGAACTTCAAATATTAAATCCTGAGAAATGTAGACGAAACCACGCAAAAGCTGCAGACATCCTAAATCCGTACAATGGGATCCCTTATGCTGAAGATACAGTGAAACATTCATAGACATTACAGTAAAACTCAAATTCTGATTTATTCCTGAATTTAGCTACAGCTGGGTTACAATTCTGGTTAGAGTGTCCGTTTGCCTAAAATAAATATTTTTAAAGACCTTAATGAGATTTGGAGTGATCCTGCCTTGGGAAAAAGACAGGTCATTATTTGGAAGGACCTGCTGTAACGTCCACATGAGAAACAGGCTGTGGCACTGGAAACAACCAAAACGGAGCTGTAAAAGCACAGAGTTAGATATATGACCTCTCCTCTTGCACAGAAGGAAAAAAAACCTGCTGTGCTATTCACTTCTTGTCCAGATTTAAGATGGCTAACGTGAACCGGCTCAGGTACGGGCAGGCACAGGTTTTTGCAGCTCCGTAGCTGTACAGGGACTTGGGTACCTAAGAAATATAGGAAGAGCCCAGGGCTTTTGAGAGAGAAACAGCCTCTGCCAGCCCAGCCAGGAGAGCAGACTGGTACCAGCATCTCACCCAGCTCCGTGCCCGTCCCCGGCACTGGTTCACAGGGCACGCCGGCAGCAGCACGGGTGGGACCCGGCTGGCTCTGCCCTCTGCAAATTGGGGAACTTGGAGGATCTCCACCTTGGGAGAGGGGAATGACAGCGAGGTGTACGTGTCCTGCTCATCCCTTTGCCAACAGGCTACAGGATCTGGGTGTGGGACACAAAAAAAAAAAAAAAAAAAAGGCAGATGCCCCCTTCTCCCCAGCAGCGAGCGGCACCACGTCCCCTGCTCACCCATGTTCCATTGCACTGCCAAAAACCAGACAGCAGCTTTTGAGCTGTCTATGAAACCATCTTGTGACCAGCTCAGCTATTCTCTGGTGTTGGTAGAGCCACGAACGACGTGCATTCGGGGCCAGAACCCCCCAGCCTTGGTCATCCCAACCCAGGGATGCTCAGTGTTGCCTTCCCCACCCGCAGCCAGGGACAGACGATGGGGCTGGGTGGAGGGATGGGAGGTTGTAAAATGAGTCAGGCAGGAGGCTGTGGGCAAAAATTGACGAAGCTGGGTTGATGCAGATTGCAGGATTTAACCCCAGAGCCGGCAAGCACACTGGGCTGGATGCGCCTGCCTGAAAAACAACAACAAAAAAATCCAATAAAATGGGCAGATGGTCCTGAAGACATAGGGGGGAGGGGGGCTGGAAACAAGGAAACCAGATATTAAAAAATGTAAATGAGAGGGAAATTATAAAAAAGCCTAAAGCTCCTGTCCCTGAGGGAACAGCTGTGTATGCTAATCCCTCCTGGGCTGCTCCTTTTGGATCTCCCTTCCTTCCTTCCTCCGTCCCTCTCTAATAGCTCCCTTGTTCCTCCTGGACAAAACCGGCCCTTTGTGGCCGCTCTCAGAACAACATTAAAAACAGGAATAGGGAAATTGTAAACAGGAGGCTTTTGGCCTACAGGCCAAGGCACACACCGGCCTCTGAGGTCTACTTCATGCTAAGCAAAGAAACAGATCTTTGTTGCTAAAGGGATTAGGGCTGCGGGATTTCGGAGGCTCGGCGGAGGCATTCAGCTGGCCTGAAGTGGGGGCTTTGTAAAGAGATACCTCCATTATGGCCCCGCCAGCGGAAATGGCTCGCGCTCTTTATGCAACGGGGGTAATGCGATATTGTTGGGCGGCTGAAGGGCTCTGGTGAAGCCGGGTCCTATCTACTCAATGGCAAATTCTTTCCGGCTAAATAGATGGTGGTGTAATTACCTTTACTGGCTGGGGGGGTGGAGGGGGGGAACCATCCATCTTTAACCCTTAGGTGCTTTAATCAGAGCAATCGCGGCGAGATACCGCAGGGTTTGCCAAGGGACCGCGGTGGCGATGGGCTTCCCGATGAGTTTCTACCACCCGAGATAATTTTATCTCAAATTTCTCATTAAGCGAATAAGTTCGTGCCACAAAATATCCATCACCTTTATGACTTCGAGGCTTCCTGAGCCCACCCGTGCTCTGTGCCCATCACCCCTGCTGCAAACCCCTCAGCACAGCC
>NW_010131833.1:12998-16046 GCF_000699245.1 Pterocles gutturalis | reverse complement strand
CCTCCAGCGTCACTGCCGTACTGCCCGGGCTAACGCCGCAAAACCCTCCGTGGGGTTTGGTGTGGGGGGTTTGGTTGGGGGGTGGGCTTTTTTTTCCTTCTTTAATTTTAGGAATAATCAACTAACTCCTTTCCGATGAACAATAACCTACATCCAGGATTTCATTAAGATTATTCCTCAGTTACACACAGCCCACACCACCTCTATGTAAGTATTATGGGTTTTTCCATGGTTAACTTCTAATTAAATTCCCCAGCTGAGCGTAAGAGCCACGGGAAGAAAAGCACACACAGAACCAGCGCGTTACCACAAGCCCCTGCGCTTCCAGGGCAGTGGGCGGTGGAAATCCCTCCTGGAAAGCCGGCGGCACCGAGCCTGCCTGCGGCAGAACCATCTCCATCAGCACGGACACGCGCTGCCTTCACGTTTGTATGGCATGGGACATCCAGAGATGGGTGTTTACACTTCTCTTGGCAATAATTAATAATTAATCATTCTTTTCCCCCAAAACTGGGGATGTCTGCAACAGGGAAGGTGTCTCTGCTCTGGAAAAAGAATAGAAGTTGGTTGCAACATGTGGAGAGGAAAGCAAAGATGAAATAATTCCCACCTGGGGCCACTGGACGGATCCTGCTCAGGTCACAAAGTATTTTCATTCCCTGTCTGCTGGCTGTGCATCTCTGCCCCTTCGCCCTGCAGGGAGAGGAGAGGGAAGAGCTGGTTTGGATGGCACCATTCCAAACTATTCCAGTTTTTCAATGACACAAAGTGGACAGATTTCGATGAAGTTCATTAGAAGCCACTAATTTGCCGTTTAAAGGTTAGACACACATACAAGGCCAGCTGCAGCATGACACCAGCAGTCACTGCGGTTGCTGAAGGAGCTCAGCTGTTCTGCATTTGGCCTGATAATTAGAAAAAAATAGCATGCAGTCCATTTTTTAAATTTTTTTTCAGGCACTGTCTAAATCTCAGCCTTCCACCTTTTTGGCTCTAGTTTCAGACTCTCTTCCCAGGAAAATGTTTGCAAAAATAATTTGCTATAATTAGAAAAATGATTCATTGAAAATTCATTACTGGAACCCCGTCCTGCAAGTCGGAGGTAGGCAGGCTCCAAGACGCTTCTTTCTGTGCCATGTTACTGGTAAACTGACAACCCAAGTGACGCCTATGTTTGTTCTACAATGAGTTCTTTCTGAGTTCCAGCTCCCAGAATCAAATGATTATGTGAAGTTTGCTCCATCTATTAAAAATTCTTGATCCTAGCCCCCACTCCTGGTGAGAGTCCTGACTCCCAACAAGAATGGAAGAAGGAGAACTGGATATATGAGTTTGACAGGATCTCATGCAATGTCTGCTCGGATGTGACAGCACTGCTGACATCTATTACTGTACCTGTTTCAAGGACTCTCAGGATCTGGCCACCAGAACCACCAGTCCGCACTGGGGAACCCCTGGGAGCCGTCACCACCTCACCCTTCGGGAGAAGGGGACCCTCACCACAAGGACAAAGTCCATCTGGATGATGTGCCCAAGCCCAAACGATGCCCGAGTTCTAGGCGTGGCAGCGCTCCGAGCGAGGAACTGTTAGAAGGCTCCCTGCAACTGGAACCAGTAACTCCAGCCAGGGACGGGCGCTCCCATCACCATCACCTCCATCCCTCCGCACCAGTGTGGAGCCCTTCGGATACAGCATCCCACTGCCCCCCCCCCAAAACCGATGCAGCATCCCACTGTTCCACCCATCCCAGATCTTCACCCCAGCAAAGAAAAGCCCAGTTTGCTCATGTTTGTTAAAAACTGAGATGACAACAAAAGGCAACCCTTGAACACATCCCTCCAACCTGGGATTTTGAGCTTTTAATATCCCTTCAGCTCTGGGACTTCTCAAAGGCAGCAGAGCAGGCTGGGGCTGAGGGATGGGAACTCTCTGATCAATTACAAAGTAATTAAAGACCCATCGTGGCCTCCACAGGGAAAGCTTTGCATATGGACTTTAATTATTATACCACAGTCCTGCCAGAAAAACACACAAGAGGATCTCAGGCAGCGCGGAGGATGCACATGGCTTGTGTAGGTGGGGAAAGCTAAGAGACTGTTACTTTGGGAAGGAAGTGGATTTTCTCTCTCCTATAATCTTGTGAAATTACCCTGGTTTTAAATCAATGATTTATATCTCTCTCTTCAAATGCAGAGTGGGGGGAAAAAAAAAAAAAAACAACCCTCTCTAAACATCAAGTATGTGACAAGCAATACATTTTCACTTTCATTTATCCTCACATTGCAAAGTTCACTCAGCAAACCAAAAGTGTTAAAGGAAAATACTGGGAAGGACTGGTTGAAAAGAAAAACCTTGGCTGAAATGAGATGGAAAACAGATTTCCCGGGTTAGGTAAGTATCAGAAAATAATACATAATGTTAGACATCTGAAAAAGGAAGTAGGAAAATATTTAGGAATTTGCATAACCATTTGCAGCCTAAGAAAAGCACAGAAAAACTGTTTCGGTACCAAAGGACATTTCAAACAGGCGGCCGTGCCACGGTGGGAGGTGCCGTGCACCCTGATCTTCACCAGGAAATGACAATGCCCAGTGAGCGGCACTGGTTTTCTTGTGAGTGACTGTGTAGAGCTGGCTGAGGATTCCCAAACAGATTCTCATTTGCCATGTTCACCCTTTGGGCTTCAGGGAGTTTCCCCTCCCTTTTACACCGGTTTTGTATCTGTGCAGCTCCGGCAGCTCCCATGGGGAACCACCTCTTAGCAGCACTCACTAAAATAAAATAAAATAAAATAAAATAAAATAAAATCTCGCAGGGAGCTGAGGCAGAGGCCACTCTGCAGCCCACCTGCAAAGGGAGGGCTGGCACACGGGAACTTACACAGGCAGCCACGGATTTCCAGACAGGGGAAAAAAAAAAAAAAATCTCAAATCTCTACTTGATAGAGTTATATACACCCCACCAGCAAACTGCAAGGAAATACCAGCAACCTCAGTGCTTCTCCTGGGCACACATCGTCAGTTTTGGCTGTGACTGTCACCCCAAGG
>NW_010131833.1:8639-12921 GCF_000699245.1 Pterocles gutturalis | reverse complement strand
CACTCCACCCCAACACTCCTGAGTGTCCCACACCCGCTAAGCTCAGCATGCCCCAAACTGGAACAAGTCAGAATGATTTAAGTGGCACCAAGGGTGGCACTTTGGTGACAGTTTGTCCTTGCTGGGCTCTAAGGACAGAGTCTTGGTTTGTTTGCGTTTGCAGAAGCTTTATTTTCCCCTCGCAGCCCGCAAGCCCTGCCGAGGGCTACAAGCCCGCTCCAGGCTGCAGGGATGGGGACCCAGGGGCGACCGCAGCCCAGACGTGTGACATGCACGGCCCGACCCAGGCTGCTCCAGCTTTTCAAGCTCAGAGAAGCACGACAACTCCCCACCTCGGTGCCAGGAAATCCCCTTACTCAGAATGCAGAGGGGATGCACAAGGCATTCTGGATGTTGTGCCCTTGTGTTTTCAAAGTGAGTCTCTCCCCCTCACTCTGGCAGACACTACGGAGCATTACCCAATTAACCTCCATCCAATTAACATCTCTACCTTCCCATTTCTGAATGCCCCCTGGATTCCATCCAGCGCCAAGCCTCCATCCCCATCCTCAGAGTGAACGGCTCCATCCTACATCCCAAACGCCCCACGCAAGGTTTCACCAGCCGCAACATCGGCTGCACGTCAGGGAGCCGGGAGGAAGCCCTGGCATCATCGGCGGATGTCTTTAGCTCTGCTGACTCACTGCTTTCCCCCCAGCAGGAAACACGTCCCAGCTCCATCAGCTTCGCCCACGTTCCTGTTGGTAGACCCGCGGCCGAGCACGACGTGGGGGATACAGAAGAGCCCCTTTCTATTTCTGGACCCCGGGTGAGCTGGACGGAAATCACCAGGCTCCCGGTTCCCGTGGGAAGGCATTAATAACCTCCTAAACACTGTCACATCCTTTAACGTGCATCCTATTATGGGATGCTGAGAGAGGAGCCATGGGGCTGGCAAGCACATGGGGCTCCGTGCCCCGTGCTGCCGGGATGGTCCCACCGTGCCCCAGCACAGCACAAGACGCCACTTTGTGTGTCTGTCCCCACTGCTGACGGCGTGGTTGGAGAGGAAATCCTCCCACATGGCCTCGATGGCTGTGAGGGAAACAAAGCCAGCAGTTCTCTGAGCTGTGCCTGCTTCACACCAATTAATGTAAAGAGCTTACATCGAAGGATCTCACTTAGACACAAATCCCCTCTCGTAAACAAACCCCACAGGTCTCAGCCCCCGTGAGTTCCGATCTGATTAGTTACTCCACATGCCTCAAATTCCCCCCTAATGTTACCAATGAATAAAATTGCAAATTCCGTGTTTTTGCTGAGATATATTCAACACCTACTGGATTTCACCTTGAGGTGCCTTTTTCCATGATATTTAGTGAAGCTGGGACCTCCCTGGGTGACAGACAAGTCCTGTCATTTGTTTCTTTGTGCTCCTTGTTCCCCAGACCACCACCCACACACCGCGGCTCAGGACCCCCGAGCAGGACAGCACACTCTGAATTTTACCTCCCACATACGCAGCACCAGGGACTACTTTTGGATGTGTGCCTAACGCAGAGAGCAGAGCACAAGGTGTATGGCTCAGTGCATTAAAAACAGGAGGATGAGTCCATGAGAAGGGTGTTCAGTGACAGTTTTCTGACTTACTCTGAGCAGCAGCCCTGGGAGGCATCTGCGGGAAAAGCGCTGGTTCAGGAGGGCAGGATGAGGGCTGGGGATCGCTGCAGGAACAACACACGTGGGGACTCTACAGGCTCTGGAGAAGCGGCCAGGCGAGGACACACCATCACCCCTCTGCAGGAGATGCCTTTGTTGGTGATGGTTTAAACGTGGTTAGCAACAGAACAGATCCCACGGCTGCTCCTCCACAGCTCCAAGAACCCCAAAAGAACCTCCCCACCTCTCCTCTGAGCATAAGCCTTTCCCTCCTCCACCAATATCCATTTTCTTTTCTCATTTAGCTTCTCAAGTCTTTTCACTTTCATTTCAACACACCTGAAAACTCCCAGAACTGCAGGACAGCCCAGCAAAGCTGTAAAGCAGCGGACGTCCCTGCCACTCTTAGCGTCAGCCCCGGGCAGCCCTGCTCCCCACAGTCGTGACGTGGCTCCGGTCACCTTGTGGGGACATGCCCATCAGCAAAGAGGGTTTCATCCTGGCTCAAAACCAGCCTGATTTCTTTCCCTCTCCTCCTACATCACTTTTTTCTCTACTGTTTAAAAACGGACACAGAGAAGCAAGAAAATTACCAAACTATGAGAGCTAGCTGAATGATAAGTCGATTTGTCATTTGTTTGGGTTCCTTCCCTGTCTTTATAAGAAAAGCAAAGTCCCCGGGTGGTACCTGGGGTGTTCATCCAGAGGCGTCTCCTTTGCTTCTCTTCCTTGCTTACAGTCAGCCTTTGCTCAGGAGGAAAGGTCCCTTCCAGGAGTGCAAATCTCCAGACACGGTCTAAGTAATTTGTCCCTGCAGTAGAAGATAGTCAGAGATGCATTTCTGGAAAAAAAAAAAAAAAAAAAAAAATCATTAAAGGTCAGCCCAGTTCCCTGTAGGCTGCCGAAGATGACAACTCCGCTCCCTGCCCAGGAGCTGCAGTTTGTCAGGGGCAGGCACTGGGAGTGCTGGCAAAAGAAGACATCCTCCCAAACCTGTTGGAAGGTCAGTAGATACACATGTGGCCATCACGTCTCATTGCTGTCCTTCCCCAAGAGCAGAACAGCTCTTCTGTCACCCCAGGACCTCCTCACCGGTGCAGGACGAGTGTCCCCCTCTTGGCCTGAAGGTAACAGAATGGGAAGTTTGGGGCTTACATGAAATTCATCCCAGCAGGTTACATTGTGGGTGCCCCGTACCTGCCTGCGAGGCAGAAGCTACTGGAAGGAAATGAGGAGTCTGACGGAAAGAGAAGAGCCAGTGCTGGGAACACTTGGGATTTTGGCATTGAAAGTGTTACAGAAAACACGCCATAAAGTTCCTCCCAGGCTTTAATTTCCCTCCCCCCCAATTTTCCTTTGATTTTGATTCCCTCCTTGCCTCGTGTCCTTTGAGCTTTTAAAGAGACGCTTTGAAGACGTGTCATAAAGCCGCGTTTGAATGCCTGGGCTCCTCTTTGATGCTCCTGCCGCTGCGTGTGAAGCGCAGCCCTGCAGGATGCAGGAGCCGGAGGAGCCAAAAGCCAAGGCGGAAGGGAAAGGACAGAAAAGTAAAAGTGAGGATGCAGTATCTGTCAACAACCCTCTGGGGCCGTGCAGGCGGACACCGGTGTGATTACCACGATCCTGCATCTCAGCGCATCACGGCGGCGTTGCCCTGTGACATGGAGAAGGAGAAACGGGACAGGGAAAACAGGGAATAACAAAACAAGGAGGCGTTGAAAATACATGCATCACCTTGGTTTCTGCAATGTTTTGGAGCAGAACGGTAAGGTTCTGAGCAGAACTAATCTTAAGGAAAGGGTCTTCACTCCAACCCCAAATTTGTGTGGCTCTGTACCACAAACAGTGGTATGAGCAAGTTGTCAGGTGCTGATCCCACAAAAATCTAACACTGCATTGAAGCTAATGATTATTAATAGGTGGAAAATTGGGACAAGACTTGGAAAACCAAATCCCAAGGTCTAAGCTATCCATTCCTTCCCTTTCCTTCGTCAGAAAGTCCAGAAGCGACAAAGCTGTGCTGTGCTGCGTCCCGGGAGCCCTCCCGCCTGCAAGGATGCTGTGGAGCCTCCAAAGGGGCTGCTCCCCACACTCCTGCACCGCTGCAGGGTCACAGACACACGGCGTTCCCCCACACCCTGTCCATGCTGCACGGAGCATCTCTGCCGCCCCGCACCCACACATCACCCATCGGCTCCAGGACTCGGTGGGGAGACCACCTCGCATCCCTTCCCACCTCCAGCCGCTCCAGCCCTACCATGCCAAACAGGCAGAACAGTCTTAAATAACCAGGACATCACGAAATAACCCAGCACACACATGCTACACATTCACCCAAACCAGGTATTCCTCTTCCAATCCATCCGGCGGGGAGAAGACAAATCTGCCGGCAGCAGAAGGGAGCGGATGCAGAGCTCGCCGCCAGCACCAGCTCTTCAGACCCAGTCCAAAGCACCCCTTCCACACGGAAATATCTTCCTCTCAAACTAGAAAGCTCAGAGCTGCAGCCCAGCCTTAGGTTAGGGGACTTTTTTCCCCCCTTCTGAGTTTCTTTCCGAATCAGAATGGGACATTTCTGGGGCGAAGCTGTTTTTTGCAGCGCAGGCCCCCGTGGCACGCCGCCGCCGGCCGCAGGCTCTCAACT
>NW_010131833.1:1898-8616 GCF_000699245.1 Pterocles gutturalis | reverse complement strand
ATTAACTCATCGCAAGAGAACCTCTCGGAGAGGGAGAAACAGATGTTCAGGCATTAGCTACAAGCGAGTCCGCGGTGTTTATCAGCGGGGATACGTGGGGCTGGGTTTGTTATTTTTAAAGGCTGACCAGTGGCAGGAGTTATTCAGAAATAAGTGAAAATTATCCTGAAAACTACTTAAGGGGCTTCTGAAAGAACGTCTTCAGTTTCTCCTTTCTACCTGCAATACCGATTTACTTCTTTCTTTTTTTTTTTTTTGTTTTAAATTACAGCCAAGTATCTGCTCCTGAGACTGAACGCAGACACAGCTGGAACCGGAAATTTTAACTTGCTTCCAACCTGGGAATTTTGCACTTTAAACTTGAGATAAGGAGAGAACTTCATCTTAAAGATACATGTCCCCTAACAAAAGTCAAATAAATTTCCAGAGGGGCCACCCCACAACACTGCTGGGAAGTCAGTACTGCAGAAAATACCAAAATCTAAAGAGCTGTTAAGATTCTGGTGTGCATTTATTAAATGATCCCTGTTAAATACACTCCTCCCTGCTTGCTCTTTAAAAAAAAAATAATTAAATATTCACATTAAAATTCTTTCTTTTGATTTTGTCTGGTTTATCAGGCATCTGTGGGTGATGCCAGGAGCTCAAAGTCTCTGCTCTGCAGCTGCAGCCGGGGCAGGTCTCTGGAGGGAAACGCTGGCCGTCGCCTCCTCGCTAACCGCGCGTAAGCAGCCACAGACATGCGTGCACCCAGGAGAAACCTTGCTTTGGAGTTTTCCAAAGCACTTCATGTGCGACAATTAACTTCACCGCAGGGCAGCTTGCACTGCTCAAAGATGTGTTTTCAAGCCAACTTACTTAAACCCCACATAAACCCCTGCAAAGTTGCTTGTATTTATATCAATAACTGGCCGACTTCCTACGGATAAAACCAGAACCATTGCATCATCTGGCATCAACCCAGGCACTGACAGTGAGTTCTGGTGAATCCCTGCACAGCCCTTTGGAGTTAACGTCCCCACCAACACTAGTGGGACCAAACTTTCAATCCACAGAGAGAAATTACGTGTCCAAAGCCATGCAGACACACAACACTACGGATCTCAGAAGCTGTGAAGAAAGGAATTGTAATTGCGACTCAGCAACAGTTAATTCAAAACTTCAATTTAAATGTATATATATAGAGAGCCCATTTTCAGATATGTATATAAACACTCAGATATGTATATATACTGATATATATATAAATATATATATTCAGATATGTATATACATACACTCAGAAGAGAATGAGATTTGGGGGGGTGGCAGCCCCTCTATGCTTAGGGTTCTCCTCTTGATGTGTCCAGAAAAGAGAAGCCAGGCCCTTTGCAGTGCCATGCATTATCACCACCCAAGCCAAGCCACCGCTGTCCTGCCCACGAGACCTTACAGAGGACAGGCGAGACCTGGCAAAGCCACCACGGCTCCTCTTGGTGTGCACAAGCCGTGCTGGGAAGCGCCACGGCAGCTGTTCCTCCTGCAGCATCTCCCTTCACGCCAGAAAAAATGTAGGTAGCAAATGAAAAACAAGTATTTTGTGAAGGGCATCTTGTGTTACCAACCTACAGCAGATTTTTTTAAGATGCGTACAAACATCTAAAGCTGCAAATATAAATGCTGGCACTACCAAGAAACCCAGTGCCCAGCTTGCCTGCGCTCCAGCTACCCAAACCTCAGGGCTTGAGCTCTGGAGGATGCTTTGCTCCCAGCTGAAGGTCACTGCTGTCTCCCAGCCCGCGCCGGGCAAGCTGAAAGGTGGTTACACTGAGAAGATGCAGAGGTTTTGGAGCTGGAATTAGTGAGAAGAAAAACAGGCTGTTAAACAGAGCATGGGCATGAGCGCGCATCTAAAGTGGTGAACGCAGAGGGAGGGGAGAATTAAAAAAACAAACCATCAGACATTTCCTTCAAAGGGCCCGAGTGCCAGCCCTGCCTTCCCCGCTCCTGGTCAGGCGCCTGGAGGTGTTTCTGGTACAAACTGCAGCACTGGCTGGAGGGAAAGGTCTTGGATAACACTTGCGGGGCGTTTTGACATGGAAAGTCCAAATTCCCCTTTGCAGAGGAAGAGTCTGACAAAAGCATAATGGAAATAGGCTTCCGACGGACAAAAAAGTGACTCCCTGGCACACACGCGAGCCCACGCAAACTTTCCAGCCTGCCCTCCAAGTGAGCGCTGGTGTTTCCATTAAGCGCCTGAGAGCTCAGAAAGCATCCGGAGAAAAAGTAAACTCAGGGTTAGACCGAGCAGGACTTCTGGCTTGAGTATCTGCAGAATTATTACAAGTAGTTCTGCAATAGGAGTGAGGATGACTCTGAGCATCTCTCCTGACTGCCATACAGGCAGGAATGTGCATTTAGAGTATTCGTCTGGAATTATTCTTGGGAAGATCTGTCAGGGGAGACTTGACACAGAGGTAGGGTGGATCAGCCCTAGATCTGGAGCCACACTGAACTTTGGGAAACCCAAACCTGGACCAGGCTGCACCCCCTGCCCCTGTGTCCCCAGCGTGACCCCCCACCACAGTGGGCTCCTGGGGAGCCTGGGGAAGGGGACACGTCCTATTGTGGACATTGCACCACGCCATCATTCATCTGTTGTACCAACCATCGCTTCTCCGTCCCCACGGCACGGCTGTGAAAGCCATACCCTTGCCTGCACAGGAGAGTTATGTTAGAAAACTAATTAATGTATTTTGGCTGTCCTCTAATGAAACTCCCCAGCTGGAAGCAGGCACGGAGCCAGCGCCACGTGACCGCTCTGTTCTCCCTTGGACACGTTTCAGGAATCTCTTCGCTGAAGGATCCAGTTGTCCCGCACGACTTCATTCCCCCCAAACTGAACCAATCAACATCTGGCTGGTAGTTATCCTGGAGGATGGAGGGAGGGGGGGAACGCGCACGGACAAGCTGTTGTACATCACCCACTGTATTATAAATACACCAGCGATCCAGCTATACACAGGATTTTACTCCGCCATTTATCTTTGTGCGAGCAGAAGGGCTGCAAGCGGATGAGCGGCTGCCATGGGGAGCAGTTTTAGGTGAGGTTATTGCATTCTTGACTTAAGCCCATTTTTCTGGTTTCCATGCAAACGTCAATGAATTTTAAAAGGGAGCATTCAGTCTGGACCTTCCGATTCAGACAAAACACAGTATCTCTCTATACGGGGATTACGCTCTTGCTTGGCAGTGGGATGAACCCAGGGGATTTCTTCTGCCTCTCACTGTCCCAAAGCACGCATCCCAGTGACCTCCATCGCCTCCTACGGCCGAAGCGCTGGGCAGGGACGTATATTCTAAATGCATAGGAATGTATACGCACGCACCTCATACATGTCCATACACACACATACAGGTGTGTGTCTGGGACCAAAGACAACAGCAATGTAAATATGTTTTATGCCTCATTATGGAAAGTACTTTGGCAGGAGGCAGCCAGGGCACAAAGAGCTACTATTGCGATTCCTCCAGCCATGGCCTCCATTCAGTACACAATTGACAATATTTAGACAGTATGGGCCAGTTCCTTCCTTCGCAAGGTAACTTCCTCGCCTGGCAGCCCTCGGGCCGGCTATAAAATGACCTTATGTTTAAGGACAGTGTCAAGGAAAACAAGCAGCCAGAGGAAAACCGCCCTGCCTGCATCCCCATCGCCATGTTACGGTTTTATTCTTCTTTGTCTTCAGTGTCCGGGCAGCTTCTCTGGTTGAATGGAGCTGAAAAGCTCCTGAAGGAGATGCCCCAGCGTGCCGGGCAGGCAGCAGCCTGGGTGTTGGGTGATCCCACGGCATGGCACACCATGGCTGCACCGAGCCTGCACTGGGCACCGGGATGAAAAATGAAAAAAAAACCCCAAAACCCAAAAAACAAACCCAAACCCGACAGCGTGAGAATTAAAACTTCCTTATCAATCCCAGAAGAATTTCAGTTTGGGTTCCTCCTCTCCCATCTCCTCCCCTCGCATTGCCAGCCTTCCCCAGGCACACGCTCTCCTCTGGGATGCCCCAATGTTTTCTCGCCTTTCTGCCGCGCAGCTCTGCTAGCAGCCCCTTTCTCGCTGCGCAGTGCCCCGTTCCGATCTGCTGCCCGTAACGCTCGCTTCCAGACCACAAGGCACACTGGCTTCTGAAAGTCTGGCTCTGAAACCAAATAAAAAGCTTTTCATTGACACTCAAACGTAGGTGCAGCAAGTCAAAAGCCTTATTTTCATGTTTTACGGTGCTCCCACCTGAATAAATTCATTTTAAGTGCCACTTTTCCATTTGTGGATTATGAGATGTTGGGAGGTCTGGATGCCATAGCCAGGTACCAGAAAGCAATATATTACCCGCTGCAGGAGTCTGTTGGAGCGGCTCTAACCCGCAGCCATCGTCCCCATAAAGCTTTGCAGAGCACTGAGCTGCACAGCCCCGAGCACTGCCTCAGACCCGCAGCCACAGGGACAGCAGCAGGTCCCCTGCTCGCCCGAGGGACAGCAAGTAGCCTGGGAAGCTGTAAAACCATGGGGAGATTTGAATAGGACACAGCCCGGTGGAAAAAAATTACTAATATAAAATTTTTCCTAATCCACCCACCTTCCTGCTCCCCTCTGGAGCAGAACAGCTCCACTGAGCCGCAGGGTTTGCTGAAGCCAGGACCTGCGTGGGGAAAGGAGGGCTTCCACCGACCCTCGGTACGAACACATGCACACAGCTCCCATCAGAGCGGGTTTCTCACAACCACTCAGTTCAGACAGCGGTGTGATTCTGCCCATTTTCAGCTATAGCGCACAGCATCGCCTTCAATCGCTTGTGTGCCTGTGGGTGTAAATGCGAGTGCAGGCAACAGATGTAGGCACGCTCACCTTACACAATAACATCTAGAGCAGAAATCTGGAGGAAGAAGTGGCATGGGATTATTGGCTCTGCCTATACTTAATTTTTCAGACATTTTTAATCACATGAAATGACAGCTTAGGTGTGTCAGAGCACCACTGGCTACCGGTCCATAGGACAGAGATGCTCTGGGTGCACAGCGGAAAGAGCTGGAGCTCTGTCCACAGTGAGAACACGTATCGTCCTAGGAAACACACAAAATACCAGCAAGGTGAGCATCCTCCATAAAGAAGGATTTGCCAGGTTTAAAATCCAGACCACAACCACTCCAAAAGCACGAGGCACCGTGTAAGCCTGCTCCTTCCCACGCAGCGTACGGAGGGTTTGCTGCAGCCCTTGGTAGCTCCTCAGCAACACACAGAGGACTGAGTTTATTCCACTCGTGCGAGGAAACTTATCCGACAAATCAACCCCGCGTTTGGCTGCGAGGGCGGCAGCAAGTGGCTCCTGACTCCTCGCACATACCAACCTTCCACAGTAATGCAGGGACAGAGGCACTAGGTGGCAAAAAAAGCCAAGAGGTCCTTACTGGTTACACTGGAAACGAGCATTCACATCTCTATAAAATTCCAGGTAGTGTAATAACAACCACGGTGGGCATCAGCCCAGAGACCCACCAGCACCTTTTATTGTTCCCCGTGAAAGAAGGGAACCAGGGGCTCACAATTAGAGACAGAAAAGGGGGAGAAAGGGGTTAAACCCCAAATTGTTACCGAACAAACATTACCAAAGTGCAAATAGCATCTTGCTGGATTTCTGGGCAGTTTCCTTCCTGGTAATGGCAGTGTAATAAAGCATCAAAATAAACAGTAATCAAAAAAAAAAAAAAAAAAAAAAAAAAAAAAGGGAAAAAAAAGATAAAAAAAAAAAAAAAAAAAAAAAAAAAAAAAAAAAAAAAAAAGACTGGAGTTGGTCTGTATTCCAGATGAGAAACATCTGCAGGGGTAGATCAGCAGATCTTGATCTTTCCTCTCTTTCCTGGGCAATTAGTTGGACAATGCTGCACTCTCATAGGTAAAATTATTCTCCCAGCCTCTTCTATCACTTCATAAATTAAATCACCATTTTTGGAAAGGAAGGAGAAAAAAAAAATCAATAAATGCCTCTAGATAAATAAGAGCAGAAGACTCCCTTAGATGTAGTTTAGATGCCTGCCTTCGTGAACATTTCCTGTGCAGCCCTTCTCACTTCTAGATGCATTTTCTCAAACGGATGGAAAAAAAAAACAACTCCCAAATGCTTCAAAATTTAAAAATAAGATTCTAATTTTTCCTATAGTAAAATGAATATAAGAGCAGGGTAGGATTAGACCAACGGGTTAACTGTCTGACTTGCTACCAGACAATAAACAAGGACAGTCTCGTTAATTTTGGAACCACTACTGCCAATTATGAAAGCATTGTGTGTGC
The DNA here is from genome assembly GCF_000699245.1 of Pterocles gutturalis. NCBI lineage: Eukaryota > Metazoa > Chordata > Aves > Pterocliformes > Pteroclidae > Pterocles > Pterocles gutturalis. Next base: position 2,291 of record NW_010131833.1, on the reverse strand, counting down.
CATACACATTGATTAGAAAAGCTGTTTATTTGAACTAATAAAGCAGCAAATGAGCTGAAATTGTCTTTTCTTTATTTTTAATATGATAAATGGAATAAACTATGAGTACATCTGTTCCAAGCCTCTTTTCCACAATATGTTACATCTGAAAAGCCTGAAAAATGTTCTTTGCCATTCCAACATTTCGAGTTAATGACTTTCTGCAAAGCAGCACCTACAAAACATCCATCAGTGCTTGTACAGTTCAACCCGTGTTCTGCATTTAGTTCACGTTCTGAACTAAACCACATTACGTGGGGAGGAGAAAACAGGCATTAGCCTACAAACAAATTGTGGGTACCACAGCCCATCGACCTTGCAAACATTCCCACCCCCCCAGCCCAAGGACCCCCC
>NW_010131833.1:0-1871 GCF_000699245.1 Pterocles gutturalis | reverse complement strand
CCCACATCCCTGCAGAACCTCAGCGCCACATTTCCCGGCTGAGCAGCCCCGACTCATTTCTTTCAGAAAAGTCTGTGGGACGATGCCAGGCAGAAGCCCGAGGGTCAGACGTCCTGCTCTGTTTTAACCACAAATCTATTCTTCCTCTCTCATTATTAGTATTTTTTTCAAACCTTGCTGCTTAGCTCTGTGAGCCTCCTCCTGGCAGGATAAGCCCCTGGTCGTCTGGAACAGGGATATACACACACAAACTCCCATTATTTTAAAAACCTTTCCACCAAATAGCAAAAGAAAGCCCATCTGTGCAATACTCCATCAGCCTTCTTCTCTAGGGAGACACCACACTACTGTGTTTTTCAATGCAGAAAATGCTGAAACCCTGTTTTTTTGCCCAGGAGCTGTGATGACAGAGCACGTTAAGGCAAATACATGGTCCGGTTTGGGGATCTCTTGGGATCGGTTCAGCTGGAGCTGGGAATGCAGACCTGCTCCCAGCACCGGCTCTGAACAGGAAAGCAGCAAACGGAGAAAAAAAAAAAAAAAAGTCAGCAGATAATGAACACCTTATTTTATGCCGTGGTCGGGTAGTTTGGTTTTCTGAGAAGGGACATTTTTAATTGTATTTAGCCGGGGTTTTTAGGGCAGCCACGGTAAAGTTTCTGCATAAAGGAAAAACAAACAGCTGAAGAGCAGTCCTGGGGCTTTGATCCTCCCTGGGGAGGTAAACCATGAGCTGTTGTTAAAATCCTAATCCGATTTAAAACCGCTTTTGAAGGTGTCAGGGGAGGAAGTGCTGGCTCTCGCCGCCCCGTCCAGCCCAGGTTCCTAAAGCCGCGTCAGCCTGCTTGGGAAAAACCAGGATCCCCTTCCCGGGCAGGTGCTGCTTCAGCCAAAAACACCCACCAGAGATAAAGCTCGTTCAAAGGGACAGTTAATACATTTCTTTTTATTTGGGCACCCTTTTGCTCCCTGAAGAACAGCTCAACCTCTCCACAGAGGTACAGCACGCCCGGCTGGGGTGTGATGGCAAGAGGACGGGTCCCCTCGCCAGCCCCCCAGACCCTGCCCGGCTCCTGAATCCCCTGCTGCATTCCACCTCTCCAAACCAAGTAGGTCCCTGGGCAAAGAAATCCCTGTGAGTGTCCTCCCGAGCTGGGACAAGCAGTATTTGGGCTAATTGCAATCACACAACGTGTCCTTATTCTTTGCGACGTGGAAAATTGGTAAGATATCCAAGGCAAGCCAAGGGAACACAAACCATTTGCCTGCCACGGCTCCGGGGCACAAACGTGGTTATTGTTCATGTGACAGAGTCGCACATCCAGACACACAAATTACCAGAATGCAGAATTCCTGAGGTTTTCTTTTAAAAAAGAAAAAAGTATTGTCAAAATGAGCCATTCCTGGGGCCAGGGTGAGCCTGACAGCATCCTTCAGATGGCACGGTGCTTCCTTTCTGTTGGGAAAGGAGAGGGAGGAAACGGCACCCCACCTACTCTGGGTCAAGCAGTGTCTATCCTTTAAATGTGCGACCAAAAAACCCCACAAACATCTGAAATAGGCTCTGGCTGCCCTGGATAACCCACATTTCTCCCCAGGCATCCGAGGACCCAGCCACAAGCCACCAGCATGGGGACCCGGCACCGGCCACCAGCCCCTCGCAGGCGCAGCACCACGGCAGAGCGCTGATGGTTTATTCCCCATGCTATGCCTGTTTGCACAGAGACACTTCAGTCCGGCCCCAATGAGGCTGACTTACTGGCTGGAAATCCTTTGTGCTGCCTTTCAGGTGATTTCCTGGGATTCAGGTGCTGACCTGGGATTCTCCTCCAGGCTCTGGGCACACAGAAGGTGTGGAAAGCCTTTCTGAG
>NW_010131832.1:0-29299 GCF_000699245.1 Pterocles gutturalis | reverse complement strand
CACTCCACTGGCCCCAAAGGGCATGGGGCACTCAGAGCAGATCCAGATGACAAAGTCACCCAGTGTTTGTTGGGACTAACCCCACCTCAAGCTGTGTGCTCTTAAAATGGGGCTTCTCAGGTCTTTTATTGCAGTTTAGGGGTATACTTCTCCTAAGTGGCTTCTGCGCCATACTAGTGGAAGCCACCAACAATTCACTGGTGGGAAAAGAATGAAGTTTTCAGTAATTTCATGGCCAATTCAATACCATTGCGTTCACAGACCAGCCAGCTGGTGTCCTAAGACATAGGACAACAAACGACCCCCGTACTGGGAAAGGGTCCCATCCACCATCGTGGCTGCTTCCTGAAGAAGATTCTTCCCTGTTCCCAGGGCTGATGAGCTCCAGCGAGCCCCCAGCGAGCCCCCAGTGAGCTCCCCGTGAGCGGCCAGCAAGCCCCCAGCCCCACCGCTGCAGGAGGGCTCCTCCTGGACCATTCCCATGCCGTGCACGGCGGTTTGTTTCTCTAGCTGCTGCTTGCCGAATACCTTCAGCACATTTATGATGGTTGCAAGGTGCCTAATGTATAATTTATATGTTATGGTTATTGCACAAAGCCCCAGTTGTACACTCATGAGGCTGGATGGTGCTTAAATCCCGCGGGCTGGAGTTAAAACCCGCTGGCTGGCCTTCTCCTTTTATGATTCCTGTTGTAACTCTGCGGCATTGCATCACCGCCAATTTAACTACACTTCTACCAGTAACGATGAACAAGGAAAAATGAAAATCGCACTTGGCACTTTTAATCAGATAATTATTTTTTAAGAAATTTTTTTTAAATACATTTTCCAGTTTTTTTTTCCATCTGTTCCGGCCGATGTGCAAGACTGGTGCTCTAATAACAAGGCGGATCTCATGAGCGTGCCTCATAATGAATATTTCAGGATTATTCCTGCACCAAGACATAGACGTGGTATCTGTTTGCAGGACATCTGGCTGCAACATGTGCCTCGTTAAGCTACACCTGTAAATCTGAGGTCAACGGCTGAACCTGGAAATGTCCAAACAAAGAACCCCATGAATGGGGTCATTAATGGTGCCAGGTGCCGGTGGCGCGGGCGCTGGCTCTGCTCCGGCATGGGCAAGGTAGGGAGTAATTGCCCTGGCTGCAGCAGGGCTGGGATAGAGCATCAGGAAACAGGACCAGCCTTAATCACTATTAAAGCACTTATATACTAAATGTGTTTTCTCTTCAGCCTTAAAAACACTTTGTCCAATTGCACTTCTGTTAAAATAATGAACTTTGTGTAATTCTATAATATTTAACTTTGTCCACACAAGCAAACCAAGCTGCACATTGTATAAACCAGCTTGGACCTTTGCTTAAAGCCAGTCCAAATAATACTTTTTATTCTGGAAGAAAAAATCCGCTTGTTTTTGTTTTCCCCCTTGGCATGTTCCATTCTTGGACACGGTGAGTAAATACATAACGCAACCGAGCACAGAGCAAGTGCTGCTGTGGGAGTCTTCCCAGCCCTCGAGCACCAGCACGGAGGGGAACGTTCCTCTCGCCCAGTCACTTTCTCACAGCTTTCCCAGTACGAGCTGTAAGCCAGAGCGAAAAGTCAGGGAGAAAGTTCACATGCAGCAACACATGGAGGATTTTACATGCATCCTATATCCTGAGGAAGAATTAATGAATAGCTCGTAGCACTTGGGTTTGCAAACGGCTGGAAACGATGCAGAGGGCATGGAGTTTCCCAAAGTTTTTAAGTTTGCTTTTCCACCAGCAAGAGGAGTAAGCACAACAAAGTGGACTTGGAAGGGAGAACATCTCCTGTTTAATTTTTGCAGTTGCTATAGTGATTGATTAAATGACCAAAAAAAAAACCAAAAAACTTGCAAATTCAAAATCCTAATTGTACTGACAAAAATCTAAATGTGGTTAGAACAGTGAGTCACACTCCAGATTATGTGTCTCAAATAAGGCTTTAATTTAAATTTAACAAGGCAATTATTGTACAGTATGTTAATTCAGTATCATTTGATTAACAAAAACGTGTGGCTTGAGCTTTAACACCTATGGTATTTAGCTAGATCTATATCTATTGCCTGGCTAAACCTCCCTGGCATGCCTGGTGCCAATAATGAACATACAATAAGAGCTCACATAAGTGCACCTTTCCAGATTTGCTCAGGCAGTCGTTGGGTATTTATTATACAGGAGCTGATTATTAAAACCAATGACTTTTAATCGGTCCAACAAGAGGTCCAACAACCATGTAGCAAATACATATTTCTAGGTACCACATATGTTATACATATTGCCCTCTACATTTGTTTAATATGCAATAAAAATCCTAAACACCCCAAACATATGTGAAGCTAAGGTGTTTTATCCAGAACGCCTAATTTGAAGTGCTACCAGAATTTTTTTTTGGTTTGGTCTCCACCAGTAGCTATGGTAAACTTCCACGGGAGACGTTTATACCCTCAGGCCAGCAGCCTGATGACCTGGCTCGCTGAAAACCACCAAAATGGGAGAGGTCCAAGTGCTAGGCCCCTTTGCTCAGCTCACCATGTGTGTGCCCATGGTCTAAGCTCCAGACCTTCCTGTGCTTTGCTTTACAAAATTTTGAATACCAAAATTTTTCACCAAGTTAAAAACTGAAAAAAAAACAAAACAAAACAAAAAAAAACATATGGGGAAGCATACGGAAAATATTCGATTTAATACTGAGTTCCATCCTGCAGAGGTGACTGCATGGCATTGTTTTATCCATTTGCACATCTAATCCCACAAAAGCTTCTGTTTCTTAATTCTGGAAGTTGCCAAAGAATTCAAGGCCTTCTTCCAGAAATTAGGTCAATACACAAAGTCTTGATAATGAATTGTTGGTGAGTCAGCCCAGAGACTTGGCGAGGGCGGGAGGAAGCGTTCTGCCCTGGCTCCGTTCCTTCCTCCCCGCCAGATCCCAGAGGGTCCTTCTGACCAGCTGCACCGACCTCAACCTGCGGATTATCTGCGGGTCTCTATCTGCTCCCACGAACCATTTAACACACACGGAAACCGCAGGAGAAGATGAGGAGGCATCAGGGAGCCCAGTGTCATGGGGACACAGATGACGGCCACGTCTCCATCCCCCCGGCACATCCACCGGCTCCATGGATGTTTGAGATGAAAATTGGGGTCATTCCCCCATAAAACCTTAAGGATAGGGATGGTTTCATGGCAAACAGAATGTTTTGGTGGCTGAAGCAGTACCATGACACGATACCGGGTGATGTTTCCCCTTATGGAGCATTAATCTATAATAATTTATTCTAAGCTTTCAAACTACCACTGATTTTAAGCCATTTTGGATGGATACTTATCTATAAATAAACCACACTTCCTTTTCAATCCATATCCCCAAGCCCATCTATAAATATGGTTGATCACTAAATCCCAGGTTTTTACCTTCAACACAGGTTTCACAATGGATGGATTCTGGGGTTTCACCAACTTCTTTCTGGAAAAAGGAAAGACAGCTACCAACACATGAGTGGTAATGCTTTGCAGCACCAGTGCCGAGTGCTAAAGTTGTTTTCCTATGAATATAGATTACGTTTTTTTCACATAGCAAGTAAACAGATGCATAAAGATGCATTATTTCATAAACATAAACAAACCTGCTGCAAGTATAGTGCTTTTAATTTGTTTTTATGATTACTTGTAATTAATTAGCATCAAAAGTAAATTGTCAACATAGCTAAAAACTGAATTTGTACCAACAAATGCAGGAATGATTTTGCTGGTTTGTCTCTATACTAAGGTGGAAAAAAAGAAATTATCCTTTTTATTTTTTTTTAAATTTACTTAAAGTGTCAAAAGCTACTGGCAGCACAGCCTAAAAATGCACAAAAAGAGAAATAATATTCTATAATTACAAGCTGTGCGGAGAGCACTCCATGCACATAAATATTTAAGGCAGTTCCAACAAGTTTGGCTTATTATTAAAGTTGGGTTTCAAAAAGAATTTTCAGAAATCGTGTTTACACTTTATAGAGCAATTTATGAGGTCACTGCTCATGCACCTCATCAAAAACCCCAACGTTCGACTGCAAGCCATAAAACAGAGGCATTTTGACAGGATCTGGAGACTTTTAACAAGTTCTTGCTGCTGGGCTCGCCGGCCCTCCCCTCCCCAGGATAAACGGCCGAGCTGTTTGTGCTTTGGTCAACCTAAAACACAGCAGCGGGTTCTGAAAAAAAAGTCATCTTCCTGACCCCCATCCATTTCCCCTGACATTTACTGCCCCGGCTGGCTTTGCTGTCAAACAGTTTACACAATCTTTTGGAGAAAGGACACGGACATGAAAAGAAACAAGGTGGTTGTCTGGGGAGGCGAGTTTTGCATCTGGCAGCGGCGCCCGCTCGCGGTCCCGGCCCCGTAGGAATGCACCCCATCCCCAGCGGCCCCAGCTAGCCGAATGTCAGGAGCAAAACTGGGGGGGAAGGAGGAGAGAAAAAATAAACAGACGAATCACGGGTGTGCTGTCCCGCTCGTGCAGCAGCTCTGCAGAAGCCGGCGTTGCTTGCTGGTGCAGATCGGGACAAATTAAGGAGTTTTGGTAGATGTTGCACACCGTGGAAGAAGCATGAGGGTCCGCCTTCTATCAAAGCAGAGAGAAAGCAATGCTGCCAGGAAAACTCAAGAAAAATGCGATTTTTCTAACTTCGTTGGAGGAATAGAGTAGGTTCTATGTAGGGAAACACTAAAGACAAGCTTTAAGTCACAGTCAGGGTAACTTCGTACAAAGCAAATGATGCTGGAAGAAGATGCTCAAGCTTATTGTGACTTGGGTGGCATTCTTGATGACATCCTCCCCTTCCACCATGGACCGTCACCAGGGTAAATTAACACTACCTGTGCTGTGGTGCCATCTTTGACCGTTATTGACATGGTGATGGCAGGGCTGGGCATTTCGGAGGAAGGACAAGGCGATGGCACCCAGCTTGGTGCTGAGACCTTTTCTCAGGACCCACCTCCCAATGGCCAGGTCTCTCCCAAGAAAATCACAGGAATGTTGGGGTATGTTTGGTGTTTTGGCTACCTTATTATCAAGGCCACCAGTCTGACCCTAAATGAGGAAAATAAGGTCTTCCACCAAAGGCTTGCTGAAATCTCACATGGGAATCCTGAAACAAAGCCCAGGATACGAACCATGTTTCACAAAGACACACAGACCGCCGAGGTTTCAAGGAGAGTGCTGAACAGTTGGGCAATTCTCTTGGTCTTCTAAAACCAGCAAAGACTTGGGGAAGAGGAGTTGCTCTTAGAGCTGCATCCATAATTCCGTTCCTGTTTCTGTGAGTTCATCTCCAACAATTCTCATCCTGGAAGCTTCCTGGAAGCCTCAGAGGCTGCTAACCCTCTTTCAAATGGGAGTGGAGCCTGATAAGCTATTTTTAAACACCACTTTTACTATTAAATGCCAAATCTAGAGCTCCAGGCGCCACCTCATTAGTTATTAATGAAGCAACATATTTGTTCAAAATTTATGATTGTTGATTTGCTCCCATCATTGTATGAAATATTAACACAGCATTTGTACTTGCAACCACTCTGCAGACATTAGACTGTGAATTTGCATATTCATGAACGCTCATAAATGTTTAAGGAGACAGCGCAGAAAGCATGTGAGCTGTCAGTGGGGGAGCCAGTAAAAAGACATATTTACAGTGTTAATAAGTATTGGAGTTTATAGGACAAAACAGCGAGTTACAAATTAAACGAATTTCGGTTTGCCTGTTGCAAACAGGAGCTTTTTCTTCTTTTTACTCAGCAGAGTAAACTTCAAACCTGTGGGTGAAATTCTCCACTGAGGATTATTTACAATACTTATATTTATAATAACATGCTAAATTAGTTTTATTAAATAATATTTTAATGTCTGTTAGTGTTTTTTAAAGCAGGACAGTGATTCATTGTCAAGACAATAAAATTTCCTTTTCTGCTTACTGGATTTTTTTCCCCTCTGCTGGGCATAGATCATATTTTGTGTGAAGTGTGCATCCTTGCTTTGAGCGACCCATGTTTTAATAGCAGAGCCAAGCCAGTTATTTTAATCTCTGGTACTTTATAATAAATGCTTTTTATTGATTTTTATTGTACACTGCCATGAATTGAATAAACTATATACAGGAGCGGCTGAGAGAGAAAAAGGCTGAAGGAGAAAATGTGATCAGCAAGTTTGGAAGCTGAAGGTGAAAACACGCCGGTTAGCACTTTCCTTGGTCAGCAGCTCCCCGGGAGCACCATGAAAAGGAGCGAACGCGATGTATTCCTTATTCTTTCCTCTTAAAGTCCCAGAACTGGAATGATTCTTCAGGAGGGACAAATAGGATGCATTGCAGGAGTATTTCTTTGAAATCCAATTTTTTTATGAAAAAGGGAAGGTTTTCCTTGCAGACCAAAGGATTGGCTCATGCTCTACCTGCCCACAACAGCGTTGACTGCAGGAAAGGAGCTCAGGATTCTCTCTCCCCCCACCATCTTTGGTGTTATGTGAAACTGGGTCCATCTTTGGTCTTAGGGACCACTTGGAAGCCAGCAAGAACACGGATGTGGAACGACCCACAGGGCAGTAGAGCCCTGGGGACCTGGTTGCAGATGCTTCACTCCCTGTTTGGACCAGCTTCTGGAAGACCAGGATTAGCACAGCCCGGCATTGCCCTGCAGCAGGAAACTCATCCCCATAGCATGCTTGCACAGCTCTGCAGAGCCCCCCAGGGCTGAGGGCTCCCAGGTCTTCTGAGAGCATCATCCTTCATCCATGCCAACCTCCTTCTGTTCGGAGGAGGGGGAGCCCCCAATGGTTTCCCAAGGGCTGCACAATACAGAAATAACTCTTTCTTTGCCCATATTGCTTTTCCCAACCCAAACCCAGATCCACCCCCCTGGGGCCGCCCCTGAAACACCAGCAGCAGAACGACGCTGGTTTATCATTTCCCCTATCCCTCTCTCTGTAGATGACCTGTAGGAGCAATTTAACATGGAGGTGATGGAGTTCCAATGCTTTCTCTGCACTCCTCCGGCAGAGCCGCACTGATTTCTTTGGGGTGTTATAACTCTGACCTGCTCCGTTAAGTAGCAAACAAAGTACAGCTGGATGGAGGAAGCTCAGCTTGACTTGCAGCTTTCACATGACCGCTTGATTAGGAAAAATGCCGTGCCTTTGTCACACAGCTCCTACCATAGCCTGGAAAAGATGGGCTCCCATTGATTTCTGCGTGATATGGATTCACACTGCCTTTCCACGACAGCATGTTTCACACCCGAAAATAACCTGGCAAAAAGCATTCTTTCTTCCTGCTGGTTTAGCAGCAAAATGTGTTACTACTCTAGGTAATGTGCCGCTTATTACACAATTACCTGAAGTGCTTTACAATGCATTAATTGCTGTTTGATTTAAACATTTCCCATTTAGGAACCAAGCTGTATCATTGTGACAAATTGCAAGTCAATAATCTCGTTACTCAGAAGAGGAAATGAAGAAGCTGGAGACGGCTTCATTCAGGGAACCAGACCATCACTAAGTGAAACCCCGAGCCCATGATGTTGTCGATATTGCGACACACGAACACGGATCCGTGCAGCAGGGCAACAAGGGGAGCAGAAGGTGGAACCCATCCTCCTTCGGGGTGGGAACTCACACACCCCTGCATCCAAGTGTTCTGGCTGGGATTTTGGTGTTGCCAAAAAATCTGAGCAACTATCTCATCCAGACACTTGCAGGATTCTGGGCATGACTATATTGTGTTATTTGAATTTTCCTTCTTTCTCCAAGGTCTCCTGAGGTTATATGGTGAAGCTCTATCCTGCTGTTATAAAATCCCTTGTGATTTTATCATCAGTTGTCTTCCTGAGCTGGGGCTGTTAATAACACACTCAGCAAACCTGGTGGCACTTTTTTTTTTTTTTTTTTTTTTCCCAGGAGTTGCTCAGCATTAGCCTAACCCAGTCTCATTGATTTCAGAAGGAGCAGAATGAGATCAATGCTGAGAAAATCCTACCATTAGTGCTCTGACTTCATCTTTGCATTACTTTTTTTTCCAAGGGCGTGCACAGAGATGTCATATTTTAAAAGCACTAGTGTGGGAAAAATTAACGGGGATGATTTTTAACAGAGGGCTAATAAATAATAGAAAACCCAAGTGTGGAAATAAACAAAATGATGACAGAAAAAGCAATCCCGAGTAGAACGGATAAGAAAGGAGATGGAAAACTGGAGAATAAAGATGAATTATGACGGTTGGTGTAGCAGGAGGTGATCCATGAGAAGCACATATTTGACAAGCGGAATGCCAGACTGACACCAGGTGAAGCCGAGGGAAAAGAGACGAACCAGTGGGACAGGGATAGAAATAGACAACTGGCATTGATATTCCCAAAATCCGTTGGAGGAGCTTGTGGGATGCCCTCCAGGGCAGGGATAAATGATCAGGGATGGCCTTGGAAAGCCAACCATCGCGCTGGTTTAAATGATGACTGATGAAGCGGTTGGCTGGAAGAAGATAAGTTTTACAGTCAGACCACAGGATCAGCAGTCAGGAGACCCAGCCTGTGCTCTTCCCAGGCAGATGGACTTCATGAGGATCTTCAGGCAAGTCATTTTGGGGTGATTTGTCAGCATGAAGGGATCAATCGTCAGATGTATTATTCCAGTGTTGTCTACATAATAAATATCTATATGGTTAAGTTATTCTACAGTTGCAAAGGTTCAGATTTACACATTTAGCCACATACTTTGGTTTCTGAACCTGCAGTTCAGCCGCAGAAATATCCAACATCCTACGCAGCAACAACACCGCTCAGGCTCTGACCTTCCTCTGGTGTGGTTTTCTCCTCTGTATGTGGGGCCAGGGTGTCTGCTTCTCCACAGGGCTATCTGAAGACTGAATTTATTACTCAGAAAACAGTTCCAGACCCACATAAAGGGATGAAGAGGCAAAGCATCGCTACATCCACAGCAAAATGAAAATATCCATCGAGATGAGCCCTAGACCTTCTCAAGGACTTGCTCTCAGGCCACCATGTAAGCTGTTCACCAACTCTGCACAGCAAGAGGAGCCAGGGCTTAACAGGAATCAAAGCCATGCCCTGGCACATATGTGCTCCATACATTTGACCTTGCTGGGTTGCTTCCCCAGCAGCAGGATGACGATGTTTTGAGGGTCCATCCCAGCCCAACACTGATGGTAATCCCAGCTGTGAGTCTCCATCCGACAGAGCTCTACTAAACTGCCACATTTGCTGGTTTTGTAACATAGAGTGACGAAGGACCTTGGGCACAACCATTAAAGCATTCGCTTGTGAAACCCAACTGGATTAAAAAACAAAGTTTTCCCCAGAGAAAAATTTCACCACCAAACAACAGAGCAGGGAAAAGCACAGACCTCTGTCCCTTCTCCTCTCCGTATTTTCTGCCCCCATTTCATTCATGCTCACACCCCCGAGCCCTGCAAGCTGCCAGCAAGGAACCCGTGGTGGGACAGAGCCCCCCAACATCATGCATGCATCCCGGCAGCACCCGGACGAAATTCTGGCTGTTTCGAGGTCAGCAGCAAATTTTCCATTTACTTCAGCAAGGACAGGATTTTGCCCGAGGTGACTGCAGATGTTCAGAGAGATGCCCCAAGGCCCTGCAGATCACCACGGCTTCACTTACTACCTTTTGCATTTCCTTCTGCCTCGCCGCCCTCCACCACAGCCCATGCATCTCCCAGTCCCAGCTGCCTCTGAGAAATAGTTCATGGGCGGCCAACCTCTGGGTCTTCAGCATGGCCATGAAGGCAGCTTTCATGTCACCATTATGATGAAGTTGTTCGTGCACAGAATCACAGAATCATTAAGGTTGGAAAAGACCTCAAGGATCATCAAGTCCAACCCAACACCACCCAACCCACTAACCCATGTCCCCAAGCACCACATCTACACCTTTCTTGACCCCCTCCAGGGATGGTGACTCCACCACTGCCCTGGGCAGCCTGTTCCAATGCCTCATCACTCTTGCAGTGAAGACATTTTTTCTAATATCCAGCCTAAACCTCCCCTGGTGCAACTTGAGTCCATTTCCTCTTGTCCCATCACTTGTTACTTTAGAGCAGAGCCCAGCACCCCCCTCACTGCACCCTCCTTTCAGGCAGTTGTAGAGAGTGATGAGGTCTCCTCTCAGCCTCCTCTTCTCCAGACTGAACCCCCCCAGCTCCCTCAGCCGCTCCTTGTCAGCCCTGTGCTCCAGACCCTTTCCCAGCTTCGTTGCCCTTCTCTGGACCTGCTCAAGCCCCTCAATGTCCTTCTTGTGGTGAGGGGCCCTGATCAATCCCAGTTTCCAGACATGGGGGAAATAAGCCAGCAAGAACCCACAGGGGACCCTGGTGGGCATCAGTGGGCGTTGGTGGAAGGGGTTGCACATCAACCTGGTGCCATCGTCCAACACACAGACCTTCTGCTCTCCCACCCAGCTGCTGACATCCTTCATCCATGCCAGGAGATCCTCTTCTCTTTGGCTCTGGGAAGATTGTGCTATGTGCGCAGTGGCTCAGCACGAGTGGATATTTTGGTGTGGGGATCAAAGGGAGAGAGGCTGGCACCCTTGAGCTGATGGACACCTCCAGGAGTTGGGCTGGATTGCTGGAGAGACGGCTGCATTGTGTGTGATGGTGGTCTCCACTGTGCTACATCCCTTCTTCACAGGTAGGCAGGGGGGCTGAGTTTCTGGTGTTGCCTGCTTGGCTCTTCTGATCAACTGTAAGTTTATCCAGAACCAAAGAAAAAGATTTCATGAAGATGTGACTCAGTGTAGAAGAAAGAATGTAAAGTAAATTAGAGATTCTGTGTTGGCAAAGTTCATAGTTCAGTAAGAGGGACACTTGGCACTATATTTTGTCCGTCTACCACAATATTTTTAATACCTGTATGACCAAAGAGCTCAAATCCCATTTGCAAAAGCACCCTGGGAATCAAAACCATTCTAACCAAAACTCAAATCTATTTCTTTGTTTTCTTTTTCTTTCGGAAGACTGTAGAGGTGAGAATTTAGGATTCTCTAGAATAGACCAAAATATGTAGAGAGTAAAGAATTTACTAACCAAACTTTCATTTTTTTATGCTTTTTAGCTACCTTGAGATAATTCTGTGGCAGGTTTGTGACCTGCAAACCCACCTCATAAAGATTTTCTTCCAACAGAGAAGTCCAACAGCTCATGGAGAAGAACGTTTCTTCTCCAAGGAAGTTCTGTGACACTCATGTAAAGAGTTTCACACTTTGGGACAAACCTGACCCTCTTACCATCACTCGATGTCAAGGCGTTCTGCATGCTCCGGTGTGTCCTCAATGTCAAGGATTGCTGTGTCCAGACTGAAATGTGAACCGAAGGGCTTAAAAATGATGCCCAGTGCTTGTATTTCAATCACAAAAATGGCTGTTCCAGAAACTGCTGCCACATGACGGAGCCCTGAATGACCGGAGTCGTTTCTGATGAGAAAATTACTCGTGTAAATAAATTGTCATAGAGAACCGCCCGAAAGAAATCTCGCACATCCAGGCAGTAATTTTGTAAAGCCAAAATAACCAGTAGGTATTAATCAGAAGTTGAGGTCTGCAAATATTTGCTTGTTTCCATAGCGATGGGTAAGCCCACATACAAAAAAATACCTTTTTCCCACGTACGTTATCATCACTTCCTAATAACATAATCATAAACCCATTTCTCTGGCGAGGCTGGGAGGAGAATAAACACCATTAATTAACAGATTTATAAACTAGTGGGGGCGGAGGTGGCAAGTGAGGAATTGAGTGTAAAATGCATATACGAGCAGAAGACGATGGTTTGGGCTTTTTTCATTTCTCAGGGAAACTTCTCAAACTCTTAATTATCTCACAAAATACTATCTGTCTTCTGCCGAAAATAAAACTTCTGACAACTGTTCAAACCACGCCGCGCTCTCACCCACTAAACACACATTTAAGTAAAAATATAAAGCCACGGCTGCGAAGTGTCAGAGTAATTTATTTGAAGTAGGAAAGCGAGACTTTTGGCATCACCCTGGAAATCAACCCAGAAGCTATCTCCCAAGGAGGGATGCTGCCGAGCGGCTTGTCTCGAGCTGCGGGGAAGGCGGCGCATGACAAAGGGGTGACATTTGGCCAGCTCGTGAATTAGTAATGTCGTTTGCACAGTGCGCCCAGCATTGCACGTGGGAAAAACAGTTGTCTTAAATAATCAGCCCTGTGCACAACAGGCTCCTGCTTATAGTGTCTCCCAGCCCAGCCAGCCAGACCGCTGCACCCTTGCATTGGGGGGCTTGATTTTTCTGCTGGGTGGGGTTTACTGGAAAGCAATTACAAAATGTCAAGGAAGAAATTCTGCTTTGCATGCTGCCTGACAACCCCTGATTGAATGTACTCTGAAAATAAAAGCTGGCCTCAGGAAAAATCCTCTTTGAGTTTACGTCTAAAATGATGCCCAACGTCCACCTTTTCCAAAACTGCCCCAAGACTCAGGATGACCCGGCACCTTCACAGCCAAACTGAGGTGCCAGGATAAAAGGGAGAAGAAGACAAAGTTTGTATAAGTGATGAGTGAAAGGCATGAAAAGACAAGTAGATCCTGGCCGTTTGGTTATACTGCCCTTACCATCAAATATTCTGTAGAATAATGTCGCAGCCAGTCTAGCATCCTCCAAAAGCCCAGCACCTCATTGTGCTAGGCACAGCAGAAAAGTAAAGTAAAATATCATTATTTCAACCAAATCCCTTTGCTTAAATAGCCAGACAATGAAAGAAACTCACATGGGTAGACAATAGTGGAAGGCCAACCCCTGAACCTCATGTCACCCCTGAGCCATCGAGTCCCACAGCCCCTGCTTTAGGAGAACCGGGTGACAGTCGAGACAGCCTGATCACCTGCAGGAATCTGAATCAGACACTCACCAACATTGGCATGAGATGAAAAACACACCAACCTGCCCACCAATGCATGGCAAGAGCCACCCAATGCAGGAACAGCCAACAGCCAGCCCTGGCCACGCCACGGAGGAGAAATTCGTCTTTGGGACGCATCGCTGTGCCCTCCGTCTGCACAGGCAGCGAGATATTAGAGGAGAAAAAAAAAATAGACCGCTTGAATCCTACGCAGCTGGCTCTTACAAAGTTTATTATTTTCTTTTTTACCTGCCGTGATTTCAGTGGTGATGGCAGTGCCAGCCTGGAGACTTTTTGAAGAAGAGGAACATGTAAATCCCTCTTGATTCCCTGGTGGACAGACAGCTTGGTTTGGGATTTTTAGGCTAAATTCTAGACATAGTGTTTTCCGAGGGAAGGAGTGTGGCTGTCCCCCCATAGCAGAATGCTCCCAGCAGCTGGAGAGCCAGCAACAGCCCTTCTTGATTAATAACTGATTGCCATCTGTAAAAGGAACCGAGTGTATATATGGGCTGCAACGTTTAGCAATCTCAGATGACATCTGAGTAATGTTGATTTTGTTTAGATGACAACCTCATTATGGTGCATAATTGCGAAGCAATCTCCTAGTAAACACTGGGTTAAAAACTACTGGAAGATGCTTGTTCCTCTCATTATTAATTAGCATGTGTCCACTCCGCCAGATCCAGAGCCCAAACTTCATTTGTTATGTTCAGCCAAATGCATGAATAGCTTTTGAGTAATTATTTTCCAACATCATCTAATACCTCTCTGCACATCAATTAAAAATCCTCTTAACAAGGAACTGCATTTTGTTTGAGATCAAATGCCTAGTCCAAAGCTGTATCAATCACGTAGAGCTAATTAGTGGGTCTGCTTTATATCATTTGTTTTACTTTATTATTCTATTATACACTTCCTAATTAAACCAATTGAACAATTTTTAAATCTTTGTTCAATTAATTGAAGGCTTAAAGGCCAGCTACCTAGGCAGGCTTTTTCTGCTTTAAAAAGCACACATGTAAAGGGAAAAAAAGCAACTCCCTACATGTTTTATATCTATTTGTTTTATGTGGTAAATGCTCCACAGCTGTTTTTAAAGGTTTATCACTACTTTTATATTGCTCCCAAATAACTCATGGCTCACCAGACCCTCGGAGCCCTTTGTTCACAGTCAGGTGATGCTGAAGAAATGGGTTGAAATGATGGGAGAAGGATCTGTGGGAGCTGATCTGGAGCCCAGAGATGCCAGGTCCCCCAAATGGTTATGGATGGATGCTGACATGTTCTAAGCCACTCGCAGAGTGTTCTCCCTCACTGCAAATAGAAGCTTTGAAAAGGATGGTCAGGGTAAATATTTGCTGTGGGAAAATCGCCTTTTAATTCCTTAATATTAGAAAAATAGTGAATCAAATGTTATGTGATGTTCCAAGCAGTTAATACCATCTCACTTCTCACCTAAGGATATTTTGTCAGAAGCCAGTGTGGTTACACCTCTGTGTATGAATAGATGCACTGGTTTCAGACAATAAGGAGGATTATAAAAAAAAATATTAGTCATTATAAAAGTTCTTTGCACAGCCCTACAGCTGCATACACCAGCTCACTTTCCGATGCACCAAGCTTGTCCACATTTCATTCCAAAGTGCATCTTTTGATCCCGGTCCCCATGTGAGAACATTTTCAGGACAGACCCCACCTGTATTAGAACAAGAAGCTGTTGGGGTGCTGTTCACCCCGGACCCCAGCCCACCCGTTGCTGGGACTCCCTTTCTCACCAGCAACTCCTTCATACCGCACGAGATGCTGATGGAGGTGCTTCGCCCCATACAAAATACCCCCAGCATCGACATTCTTAAGGAGTAGAGATATTTTTGCCACCAAACACTATTTTTTACCCCTCCCATACCAATTTTTAAATTGTCAGAACTGCCTGACTCCCAAAATATTTACGTGAGGACATATCACATGTCACAAAGCATATCTCAATTAATGTACAATCAGAGTAGTTAATGCTGGTAAAGTAGAAGTAATTTTCTCCGGCTAGCTTGTCTAAATGGTCCCCTATGCAGCAGAAGTGAAGGCGTTTTAACTAAATAAAACTGACAAATCAGCAGATGCTGAGGGGCTTGCAGCAAATGGCCTGTGTTTCCTTTTCCATGTGGGTAAGAAGGGTAAAAATAAGCGTAACTTTCGCATGCCGTCAGATTGCTTCGGAGAAATCAAGTCATATTATAGAAGCCTTTGAGCAGAGGGAATTCAGATTTAGACCTCTAGAAATCTGTGTTTCGGAGATGAATTTCTACTTCTTTTTAACATCAAAAAATTCCTTGCACTCACTAGGGGTTGAATTTAAAGACACATGCCTCTCAGAAAAACGCCGTGCTCCGACCTGCCTTTACACCCAGGCAACCTCCGTTTCTCCAGCACATCCCCATGTTGGGAGCGTGAGGAGCTCAGGGGTACATCAGTCGGGATCTGTCTGGCTGCACTGACATGTAGATAATGATATTTATTGAAGAGCAGGATGGCCCTGGTCCTGCTGGGGCTAAGGATGCCACCCAGCATCCCACTTCCCAGCCTGGACCACGCTGCCCTGGGAACCCATCACCATCTCCTCCCTCATCTCTTGGAGAAAACAGGAGAAACTGAAACATAAAAAAATCCCACGAGGAGTGGCAGAAAATTACTCTGAATATTTATGGATTCCCTGTGAATAATAAGTGAGCACAGGATCCACATTTTATTGCACAAACAGGTTTTACTTTTAGCCAAATCCGTAACAGATGTTTGGAAACTGTACCGGAGTGCATCCCGGCTCCATGGGTGCTGCAGCTCTCCCAGAGGACGCACAAGTGGGTGCAGCCCCCCGGATGCGGATGCCCACCAACCCGGTGGAGACGTTCCGTGCCTGCTCCCCAGGTGTGAAGGGATTTTGGTGTCGGGACATTTGGGAGCCATTAAGATTCCTCACCCGTACACAGCCTGTTTTCTGTTTCTCCTCGTTCATGAGGGGAAGCAGGGGAAGCATCCTTTTCGGATTATCTGAGCATCCTGTTTGGAAAGTTGTTGCCAGAAAGAGCAGCTACATTTCACATCCAGCTAAGAAAAAAAACCAGACATGAAAAAAAAAAAAACCAAAAAACCAACCCAAGACCTCTTGGTGTCAACAGAGAACTGTGCTGCCTTGTCTTTGGGGCCTCGGTCATTTCTAAGCTTAAGAAAAGTCACAGAAAAATAAATTGCCTGTAATTAGTTGAGTGCTAAACTGACGTGAGCAGGAGGAAAAGCAGGAAAAAGCTGTTAAGTCTAGTTTGGAATTCTGCACCATTTAATTATCTTCTTCAGGTGACAGAAACAGACCTCTTGATGGTGTAAATCCCTTCCACACATTGCCTTCAGCAGAGGCACTCTGGTTCACACGTCCCGTGGCCTCTGGGGAGAAAATAAAGTGCAGAGCATAGCGTTCACAGGGGTTTACAGTGGCCATTTCTAAAGGGAATCTGGCAGCTCCATTGGCCAGCTGGCTGTCTCATGTCTCCAAAGGTGTATGGTGGTGAGTCTGCTCTGGGCTTGCAGAATCATCCGTGTGATGAGCTGGTTGACAAAAGTGACTTTGGTATGACTTGGAGTTGGACCTGCCCAGCCCCAGCCGTTCAGCATCACAGGCTCGGGAGCACTGGAGCCTTCCCAGTGTGAAGTTTTCGCCGGTAATGGTGTGGCAATTCAGCTGCGTCTGTTGGAGAGCTACCAAAGCCTTGGCGCGTCTTGGATGGTGCCTCCACCTTGGTGGGATCCCCGAAGCAGATGTTCTGCCCCTTAGGCAGCCCAGCTGAGCAGATGCATCCTGAACATCCACAATCCCAAAAAGCCACAGACAAACCCCAGGAGTCTGCAGTGGGGCAGCTTGGGACCCTCTTTGGCCCCAAAGAGGTGTCAGGCTGTGCGTGCACAACAGGCTCTGCCGTGCAGCCGCAGCTGAGCCAGCCAGCGTGCCGTAAGATGTGTCCGTGAGCTGGACCATGCAGCTCTGCAGCTCCCCAGGCATTGCTCAAGTATCTGTGCAAAGCTGTGCTCTGCGGGCATTGCACCTGCATTTTTACATTTTTTTTTTTCCTAAGAATTTGGAGTTGTATTCCTCTCTCTTAAGGCAGGGATGGGGTTTGATCACAAGACTCTGATTTCCCAGGTGTCTGCCCTGTTAAGAAAGACCCACAGCATCTTTTCAGCTGTGCGTTCAGAGGAGCAATCCTCCCATTTCATTAACACAAGGACCAACTCCGGGTAGTGAGTGCTGAGCAGAGAGATTCACATTTTCCTCCCTGGCTGTCCGCACCTTTGCTGACATAAACATCCCTGAGATTAAAATCCTAAATCAGGGTTACTGCACACATGTGCGCGCGTGTTTTTTGGCTGGAAGATTTTACAGGCTCCGATGGCCAAGTTACAATCGTGCAAGATCTACAGGATGGATTTGCAAATAGCTGCGGAAAAAAAAAAAAAAAAAAAAAAGGAACTCGCAAGCTTCATTGGCAAAGCCGGTGGTGCCCGGTAGGTGCATCAGGTGAGTCGGGAGGGAGCTGAAGCGTCTGTGGACATGGAAGCGATGGGAGCAACTCCCTGGGGGAGTACGTTAGTCTTGGAAATAGAGCAAATGCACAACGAGTGCATGCAGTGACTTAAAAAAAAGAGTCTAAAAAAAATAGATGTGACATGTCTAAAGACCCGGGCTGACGCTCACCTTTGTGGTGAGGATTGTTGTCCACCCTGCAGAAGGTTTAGGTCACATTTAGGGTCTCAAAATGGGGCTTAAGTAGGACACAAGTGCTCATAACATTGTTCTGGCCATGGCACAGGGATGTTTTCAGCTCAGGTGAACATCGAATTCTTGCTTGAACTAGATGAAATCCTCTTGGCACGGAGCCTCAGCAAAGGTTTGGCGAGTGCACCCGACTTACAGCCAGCATCCAGGAGCCTGGGACTGCCCATGCTGAGACCCAGCAGAGAGCACAGGAGCCCGCTCCCAGGCCAGAGCATCCTTTGTAGACGCAGTGCATGGACAAAACTCACCTGTACCAACATGCATCTCTTTTCTCACGCTTCCCCTCTCTCTGGGAGGGCTCCAGATTGGGAGTGTTTGAAAGCAAACGCTACCCTGTGCTCGCGTTGTTTTTTTCTGGACATCAGCTTGCCGTGTCTTTGCAATTAGCACAGACAAAGAGGAGGTGACGGTCCCCCCTCCACCCGCCGTCGTGGTTCACACAGGCCAAGATCTTCTCCTTCTCCTCGGCCGGAGCAGAAGAGAATGGCCATCTGGAAATTGGTTTTGAACAAAGTGTAAAGAGGTAATATTTCTGTGATTTAATCCTTTAGGTAACATTATTTAATTTATTTGTACAAAGAACCAAGTATGGAGACAGATGCAAAACAGAACTGGAGAGGCAGAGAGCACATTGTTCGGTTCTCCTCCTATAAAGAGCCAATTATTCTCCTTTAAGTCCTCTAGTTTCAGGGGCTGACTGAGTAGTTTAAGGGATAAAAGTATTAGCCTTTCATCTCTGGGATTCAAGTGCCAGTCCTCAAGGCAGACCAAAGCAAATTGAAGTGGGCTGTCTTATTTTGCTTCTTAATGTATTATTATATAATGGTATTATTAAACATGAGTGAATAGAGAATTAACATTTCCAGCACTGACAGATGATTAAATTTTTTTTTAAAGTAAAAAAAAAAAAAAAAAAAACTTCACTTCTCATGGAAAATTTAAATTAAATCTTTTAAGGCAACTTTCACGGAAAGCACAATGGCTGCTGTTTTCTGTAACAATAATGCTCCTTTCTGTAATATTGTGATCAGGCTGCGTTTCCTTTTGGCTACAGAATACGGCCAGGAGTCCTCTCCAACTCATTTTGCTTTTTTGCCCCAGCAGCCGCAGAGCATCCGTCCTCGCATCCGGGGTGACAGGCAGCGGCAGGAGTAATAGAGAAGAATGGCTGCACGAACCGGAAGAGGAGAACCCCAGAAACTTTCCATCCCACAGCAGATTTTTCTCATGTCCTAATAGGTTCACTTGAGTCATTTTGTTTTCTCTAATAGGATACAGTGAATAATATAATCATATCAGGAAGTTTTAAAAGTATATTAGGAAAAATGAACATGGGAATGACAGGATAGAAATATGAGAGTAAAAAAAAAAAAAGCAAGTAAAAAAGAGATGTTTTGGGACCTGATTCAATTAGATAGTCCTGTGGCATCGGTCATGGGAATGGCATTACTGTCTACACACTGAGTTTGATGCACAGCCTGTAGTTATCGGGGGATGGCAGGCATCTTCATCATCGCGCCGTGTTTGTGTGTTGGGAAAGGAACACATCTTCCTGGCTCGGAGATGTTTTCCCCAATAATGTCCTCCCCTTCTGTCTTCTCACACTGCAGCAACCAGATGACCACAGAAATACGTTCTCCTTAAAGAAACCTGGATGCTGACACCCAGGTGTGCCCACCACCAGCCAGGGAAGCGAGGTGGGACGGCCACAGGCACAGGAAGAGGGGAACCGACCTCTGCTCCTCTCCTGCCTCTCACAGCAAGAGAGTTTGGGGTTTAATGGGCTCCTCCAGCAGCTAAAGCAACAATCACACAACTAAAAACAATACATGGTGCTGGCAGTCACCCTGCCAGTTTTGGGATCTCCCTGGCTGATTCCATCACCTGTCCTCCCAGCACCCATCAGCATTCAGTAATGGCTGGAAAAATTATTCTCATTTGGTCAGAAAGTTTGTTTGAAATGGATTAATGGCATCAGCCGCTATTTAGGAATATTTGAAAATTAGCGTATAATAGTAAATGGCAATAATTCTTAGTGTTTATGATATGAATATATATTGGATCATTTTGTATCCAGTGTTTAAGGACAGGGGACAAAACCAGGCGATACACCCACATGCACATACCCAGAGCAGGACAGTATCTATGTATGTGTGTATGTATCTAATTTATTCAAAAAAGCCAATAAAGACACTCCAATAAATTATATCTCACCCTGAGGAGCAAGGGAACGGGAACAAAAGCGGTTGAGGCAGCAGGGCTTGGCTACAGCCCCCTTTACCTGTCCCACCCGGAGGTAAAGGGGCAAGGATGAAGCCCAGATGGGAATGTGGTTTTATGAAGAGCTAAGATCTCAATCCACAGTGTTTCCAAAAATGAAGGTCTGCCCACATCCCTGCTTGGAATTAGAACAGCTTTAATTCGGTTTAGCTCACCTCCCGTGGCAGAAGACCAGGCTACATCAGATTAGGGTGACTCTAATTCCAAATGCGCCTGTTTGCGCAACGGCTTAATTTAACTAACTCATTATAAACTCACACCTTTGACTAACTCCTATTAACTTTCCCACATGACCTGGTACAGAAAGCCTTGAAAATTGTCGTCAAATATGAAAACCTGCCCCCAAACCTTTAAGTAATCGATTTCCCAAGCAGTGCCCTTGTTTTTTCCACCAAGTTTCTGCTCCGTATTCCCACTGGGAGAAAATATCACCCAGCTCACGTGGCACCAGTGTCAGCCTGCTGACTCCAGGGCAGCGTAACGATTTTCATCCATCTCAGGGAGCCCTGAGCAGCAGCAGCATCCTGGCACAGCACGCCTGTCCCCTGGACGGGTACCGCAAGATAATTGCTCCGTCCTTCCCGCTCATTTCCAGATGCTGCACCAGGGTTGCTAATAAAGACGTGTGGCTTTCATGTCATCCCTCGGGGTTCCCAGAGCAGGGACGGACCCACGGTCCCCACCGAGCCTGCTCGCTGCTGCAGGAGTCCGGACACTCAAAAGACAACGACAGCTTTGGGTGTTAGCTTAATACAGTGGGTGGAACAGGTTGGAAAGACCATGCTTATGCATAAAATTGGGGGTTTTTTGTATTAGCAAAGGCAGCCTAAAGACATAAAAGCAGCTAGCATGCGCGCTGGAATGACATTTTGATAATGGCACTTTTCCTCAGCTTTAAACCAGGTTGGAGCGTTATCATCATCTTTGCAGCAGCAGCAGCACAAGGGGTTTCCCGGCTATCAGGCTCCAAGCAAGCGCAAAGTGTCTGGGAGACGTTAACAGAGCCTGGAAGGAACAGCTCGCTGTGTTTTCCTTTGTGATTTGGGGTGATGACAGCACAAGAACCCCCAGCATTTACTAATAGCTCTCGTACACACCCGCACCCTGGAGAGGACAGGGTTAATTTATGCAAAGCGTTTGGTCCTGGAGGTCACTGCCGTTGTGCAACTCCCATCCCATCAAATGGGGTCTGGAACAAACTCGGGTGCAGACCCCCACCAAGCAGTGGGATGGGGTTCAGCATTTCCAGCTCTGGCCACGCTCTCTGAACCCCAGCACTGCCCTTCACCGTTTCTGCACATGTATTTTCCTCTATTATTATCCTTAGCTATTTTATTTTAAATTATTCTATTTATAGAATTTCTTCACAATAAAAAAATCCATTTCTATGGGAAAAAAAAAAAGGGGGGGGGGGGGGGGGGAGAACCCTACAGCTGTAAAGTATTGTCAGATGACATCTCACAGCATCTTCCAGCTCTTCACAGGGACGTGGGTACTGGAGGGATTAGGGTTGCTTTAGCCGTACACCCAGTGCAGAAAGCTGCAAGCAGAACTTCAAACTCCTGATTTCACCAAATCTCCACATTCTTTGAGCAACTGACAGATTTACCCAGATTGTTGCTGTTAATCCCACATTTCATCCTTTCCTGTTTGGGTTTTTTCTCTTTTTTTTTTTTTTCAGAGGTTGAGAACTGTAATCCTAATTTAATCCTGACTCTGGAAACCGATGAGGATGGCGGAGGGGCAGTGTCCCGACAGCCTGGTTGGGAATGGGGAGCTCTGCCCCTTGTGCCAGCGCTGACACCGCAGAGACACTGCATTTATCACAAAAGGCTTTTCCCAGAAATTCCCCCTGTGCTGGCCAAAGTCAGTGACCCGACAGCCACGCCGGGTGGATGTGTGCTGGGGGAAAAAGGCAACGGGAGACCTGAGGGACTGGCATTGCTGGATTTACTGCCCCAAAGTGTTGGGCTGCGGAAGGAGAATTGGGGCAATGTCACACCAGCTAAACATCTGTGTTCATGCCTCTGAAATAAAAAAAAAAAAAAAAAAAAAAAAGAGAAAATGCAAACTGGCATTCAGATCTCCACTTAAGTGATTGTACCTTTTCATTGTCACAGTGGTGTGACTGCAGGACAGAGTGTCAGACCTGGCTCTGAATTTCCATGAGAGAAATTTCTAATTTCTTTATCGGATTAATTGTGAATGCAAGACACCCAGTGTTCTTACTGGAACAGACAGCAGTTCGAGGGTATAAGTCTTGCTCTTTTTTTTTTTTTTTTAATTTTGAGTGAGGGAATGAGAGAGGAAATTAATAAGAGTTCTTTAAGGAAAACATGCATCTTGCTTTTCCTCTGCTCTCCCACTGTTGGGTTTAGAGAAGAGTGACCGAGCAGCTCGGGGCAGGTCCTTGCACAGCACAGCCTGTAAAATACACCCAAAACTGTCCATTCACAACTCCACCATCCCCATCGTTCCTACAGGGGGTTTTATTCCAGTCATGTTGCTGTAAGAGCATCATGGACAGCTTGGAAGCCGTGAACACGAGCAATCTTGGAGACAAGGCTCAAGGTGTCTAATCTCTGCTCTGAACTGATGCCAAAATAGATATTCCCAGCTCCCCCTGGGTTCGGCTTACTCTGTGTATTCCAAGAACTTTTATTCTCCCTGTAACCCCCCACACCTGCCTTTTTCACTGGGGAGCTCGTCTATTTTTTGGGAAATACACAAATATTTGGGAAGACCCACGAATATATCCAGGTTGAGAATGGGTGCCTATGGCAAAGGGGATATATCTTTCTTACTCCACTAATATTAAAAATTCCCAGTGTTTGCCAGTAGTTGTGTTCACGCATCGCCTGGCTGTTCACAGCTCAGTGTCCGGTTCCCCACAGTGACCCCAGCACTTCGCGGACCCTTGTGTTTCCTCTGCCCCTGCTGCCAACACAGCTCCGGCGTGTGCTTGGCTCCATCGCGGTTCACTCGAAGGACAGGAACCAAAACCCAACCTCGTGTCGTTTGTGGTCCAGCTGCAGCCTGCTGAGATAACGCACTGCTGGCACCGTTTCTAGGACAAAACATTTCTCATGTTTTGTTTTGTTTTGTTTCGTTTTTTAAATAAGCTTTCAGACTTTTCAATGCTTATTTAGACTGCAGGTTATTAATGTTTGTCTGTCACTATTACTCATTTAAGATCAATCTCACACGTTGATAAAGGGCTTGGTTTCTGGGCTTGAGGTTTGCTGTTTGTTTTTTTTTTTCTTTAATAGAGAAAAAAAATAGAGTATATTAGAAATGGAAATCTGGCATCCCAAAAGCGAGTAGAGCCAAGCACCAGCCAGAGGAACCCTAAGGTCTTAGCCTTCAACCCACTTATTAGAACCGGGATTTACTGTGACTTTGTGCAGCAGAGGATTAATGGAATGAATCACCTTACTTCCCCTTAAGATTTGCCTGGGCATGTGATTTGTGTCTGCTAAGCCGGTATAATGATGAACAATCCTTTTTATTAACCTGGTTAAAAATAGAAACCGCAGTGAGACCTTACATAAACCAGAGGTAACACGTGCCAGCTCATGCCCAAATCCCCCAGTGAGCTGTTCCCGACTACGAGATGCTGGCATCCAACACAGAAGTTGACTATTTGGAGAAAACAGGAGAACACAGCACAAAGCTGCTCTGGCGCTTGTCTCCAGCGGCTGCGAGCGCAAGGTCAGGGATTGCTTTTGCAGATTTTTCCCACAAGATAGTGTAATGCTTGGGTGGGTGGGGGCGGTGGTGTTGCATGTGCATGGGCACCAATACACACCCATGTGCACAAACATCTATGTCACATGGAATCATGGAATCATAGAACCATTAAGGTTGGAAAAGACCTCAAGGATCATCAAGTCCAACCATCAACCCAACACCACCCAACCCACTAGCATGCTCACATGGTGTGCACTTTCTCAGTCCCTTCTTCACCTCCAGTACAGTGATGACAACTCCAATACACTAATGGCTACTGCTTCTCTTTTTTTTTTTTTTTTTTTTTTTTTTTTTTTTTTCCCCATCAGTTTTAAAGGGACACCAGATCCCTGGCACCTCCGTTCAGTCTGCAGCTGACTCTGGTGCCTTGGAGTTCCTCTCATGGGGAGAAAACTCCACCACTGCTTTCCTCTGGATGAATCCCAATGTCCGGTGTGACTCTGGACAGTACTTGCAGTCCAATACAAGATGGGGTGGAGGATCAGAGGATTTTGGATGGTGTTTTGGATCCATTGAAGTACTTCTGAACATCTGAGCACGTCTCTGAGACTTCGAGGCAGGCCCGTGTGCCCTTTCCACGTGGGCTTTGTCCCCTAAATGGTGCCTTCAAGCATCATTTCCCACCGGTCTTGCCTAAAATAAAGCAGGTGGATGAAGCAAGAAAAGTTTGCATCATGCATGGCAGGGGGGTTGGAACTTGATGATCTTTAAGGTCCTTTCCAACCCAAACCATTCTATGATTCTATGATTCTATACGTAAAACAAAATGTGCGTTAGCCCATGCAGATTAACGCCATGGAGAATACCCATCACCGGTGAAATGCTTTTCCAAACGCTTCCTTACGAGCTGCATTAGCCGCTCACGAGCCAGCTCGGAAAAGCTTCCCCTTAAAAAAAAATTGTACGAAAACTTGACAGCTTTTCTTTAAGTCTTGCCTGTTCTTCGTAAGTTTAAAGACCAAATTAGCAATGCAATCATGAGAAAAAGAATTGGAGACTTCTCCAAGCTGTCAAGTGCATTTTACTGGATGATTAATTGGCAATGCTCCGGCCAAGCCTCGGGTCCTGCTAAAGGCCATGCCCCTCGACTTGCACCTGCCACTGTGCGCCTGATTGCAGAAAATGGATGTCTTCACTTCTCCCTTTTTTTTTTTTTTTTTTTTGTTGCAGCTGTTAAACTGCTTTAAGGAAATCTTATTTATCTAGAACAGAAACTTGAACTTCTCCTCTAATCTCAGGAGGATGAAATGAATGTAATTCTCTGCCTCAGACTGACTTATGGAAGCAATATTTTAGGATCTTTCGGAAAGCTGCGATAATTGGACATGATTTTGCGTTCCTTGTATGTGAGCGTGAATGTTTCTTTGCTTTTGTGCCTTCTCACGGACAGAGAGAAAAGCCTGAGGGGCAAACCCAATGGCAGGCGTTACACGGAGTGATTCACTAATGGGGAAAAACTGGGGGAAGACAGGAGAAGTCCTCAGAGCTCCCCAAGGAAATGCAAGCAATTCCAAAGACTTTTTTTGGCCAATAAATATTTACAAAAATATTTTAGGGTCTGTAAGAGACTTGTTCAGACTTCATGTCCTTAAAAACAAGAAGAAATTCTTTGTCCTTGGATGGTATCTGGACGTGGTCCTGGGCTGTTTCACACCCATCCAAGCCACCCCAGCAGTGCCACCTTACCTCCTTCTCTTCTTTGTCTCCAAGACCCTGCCATATAAAAATGAGAAAAAAAAAAAAAAAAAGGAAAGACATCATGCACAAACAAACCATCCCAAATAATCCTGATATTTCAGAGGAGCCAGCTGGGTTTTTTTGGTTTTTTTTTTTCTAGGAGGAAAGGTCGCTCACCATATTTGAGTTATAATCACTTACTGAGTTGTATTTTAGCATCTGAAAAGACTGTGTGAAGAACTCGGTGTCAGAAGCAAGGCGGGTTTAAGGTGACGGATGTGAAATAAATGTGTGCAGTAAACAGAAAAATACAAGCCACTCTGAATTCATCCCAGAAAGCCATTCCAGTGAGACACGTACAATACGACCCTTCTCTCTGCTGAATTTTTGCCCCATTCACAGCTGGGGAAGAGGAGCCCCGGGAGGAGAGGGATGAGCGGCTGAGTGGCCAGATGACAAGATGCCTGTTGAACCGCAGGATGCTCTGATGCTGCCCGGGGACAGTACTTCTCAGGTGATGTTTTACTGTGCCAAAGATACCTGACATACAGACAGGCAAAAGGTTTGAGCAGCTGCATGGTATATAAAACCATTTATGGTGTATAAAACCATCATATTAGTGTACTGGAGGAGACAGGTCGTTATTGCAATCTTTGTAATGCTATGTGTTCAATTAAAATAAAACCAACAAAAAAACCCAAGAAAACAACTAGAATATAATATAAAGATGATATAGAGATAGATAGAGATAGAGATTATAGAGATAAATGTAGATGTATAGATATATAGATAGATATATAGATATATAGGTAGAGAGATAGAGATATAGATTAGATAGAGATATAGATTAGATATATATATAGATATAGATATAGATGATATGGAGGGAAGGGTTGTTCACAGGCTTTTCACTTCTAGGCAGTGTTTTGTAGTATTTCTCCATTCCCGCGGGGCCCAGGTGCTTCTCATCTACCCACTGAATTGTCCCATCCCCAGGAGCACAGGAGCAGGGGCTCTAAGAATGGTGCTTAACACCGTGAGACTTGCAACCCCCTCGAAGAGTTGGGAACGCTCACTTTATAAATAACTCCTCCACAGAGCCCAGATGAGCTCTGGTGTTAGAAACCCCCAGGGACAGGGAGAAGGCAGTCCTTTTGGAGTGCGAGCTGCTCGTTAGTGCAGGAGCTGGGGGCAATGATAATTCCTGGGTTCACTCCCTGCCGAGCCCCTGCACCCAGCCCCCACCCAGCCTGGCCGCTCCCAGGGTGACATGGGGACAACAGGACTTGTGACTCCTTCCCAGGTGAAAAGCGATGGAGAAGTGCAACGCCGTCCCTATCTTGTGTATTTAACATGAAGGAAATGCTCCAAAATGCTCTGCAGAGCCAAAGGGGAAAGTTGGGTTGATTCTTTGATGGCCCCAGACATGAGTTGGTCACCAGCCTTATTTGCCCTTCGTGGGAATTTTCTTTAAAAATGTGGGGTTTTTTTTTCCTTAGAAAATAGCAACTGAACTGATGTGAGGATGTGAATGGCTAACAGCCCAAGTTGGTTCCCCCAGGGTCAGAGCCCAAATAATCATCACTGGAGCCGAAATAAAGATGTTACTGGATCCAAAAGCACTTCTCCTTTGTGGACAAGGAATGCGCAGAAAATATGATGTAAAGGCTGTGTAATGCTTTTGTTCTGGTTAAGGTGTGGGTAACATCCTATGTTACACATAGACTCTTGGACATAGAATCATAGAATCATCAAGGTTGGAAAAGACCTCAAGGATCATCGTATCTCAAAACCTCTTCTTCCATTTGGGAGTTGCGTTGAGATCCTTTGGGAGCGACGCCTCTGGAGATGTGCAACAGCAAAGATAACCCCGAGTGCCACTCACCGCCCTGAGTTGACTGTAAATTACTGTTAGTGATGGTCATGGATCCTTCCCTCCTCGTGCATGGGGTCCCATTTCACTCTCGCCTGTAACACCATGCGACAAATAGAGAAACAAATAATGGGGAAGCCAACGTTGGTCCTTTAAAAGTCAATTTCTGTGTGCATTTAGCCATAAAAGCAACATCTGCTCGGCTAAATACAGGTGTTTTGTATCCTTGTCATTAATTGGAGGGGACATTATGTCATCATACATCACTCGTTAAAGTTGGTTGAAGTGCCACTTATCTCAGGTGCGATCATTAATCACATCCCCTTCGTCTGGGTGCCCACGCACCTCCGTCAACGGCAACGCTATGCCCTTCGTATGTTTTCCTTCTCTTTTTTTAACGGGTGTTGAATTAATGGCTCGGAAACCAGGCACACACACAACATTCATGGAGCTGGGGTAAAACCCACCTTGAACACCAGTTCTCTCCAGTAAGACTTGCGGGCTCAGACCAGTAGTGCTGCGTCCTGGGAATGGATGGGTGATGCCCCAGCCCTCCATCACGGGCATCTGGGATGGTCGTGAGAAGCGCGAGTGGAGAACAGCCCATTAGCAAGCCTGAACCGCCGGAGAATCGTAAGTAAAACAAATCGAGTGCGACATTAAAAAAAGTAAAATATCGAGTGGATTTTCCTTTCCCAGAATTACACGAAGTCAAGTATCTTATTAAGTTCAAGAGAATTACATTTTACATGCTTCAGCAAGAGACATGTACCCTTTAGAAAATAATAATGAACTGCTTTTTTTTCCAGCATTCATTTACATACCTTTGATAAATTACTGTAACCAGATTAGGGAGATAAAATAACTAGTCTATTAATTACAGTGATTATTATTTAATAGAAAATGGGATTCTGGGCAACGCGTACGGTGAAAGGAAGGCTTAGCAATGCATTATATGGATGTGGTATTTTATCTTAAAGAGTAAGATAAGTGTCCAGCACTTTCTGCAATCTAAAGAATATGTTCATTACCTGCACAAGATTTATAAGTATAATTGAGTGTAATATTTTAAAACTATTTGCCTTATTTCGTCGTACGTGGAGGACAAGGCAGAACTGCTTCTTTAATTAAACTGTGTGAATTCCTTCGTGAAGTTATCTAACAAGGGTTCCATTTGTAAGGAAATTACTTTTTTTCATTTTAAAAGTTCACAAGATGATATAATTACAGTCCTGCTTGAAACTTCAGTGGGTGTGTGCAGTTATCTGCACGTGTCTTTTCATTTCATGTATTTCTTAGGTAAATCCTATTGCATCTAATGCACATGTGCTCTTGCATCCCTGATCTGCGCATCCTTCCTTCCTCCCCGTCCCAAACCATGACTGCACCCAGGGATTACTGACTTACTAACTGAAAAACGGGAGGAAAGAGGCTTTTGTCCCAAGTTAGGAAAACGCTGTTTTTCTGTTATTTAAAGAGTTTCCCAGGACAGCAGTTTTGCAGGAAACTTTCCTTTTGCACCGTTGCACACCTCCAAGCCCTGGTGTAGCCGCGCTGGTCCCTGCCCACTGTTGGGCGGCCGTACGGGGCTGGGGGCTCTCCTGCTCCAAATTAACGAGTTGATTTGCCTCTCGCTTGCCATGGCGTAGATGAGGAGCAACCCTTCTGCAGTAAATACCAAGCTGGCTAAAAGAGACGACAGTCACCCCCTAAGCACACAAATCACGCCAAAAGCTGTGCTGAGCAGCATCTCCCAGCAGTTACCATACACCACCAGCAGGATACGCTTATTTAAATGATTTTTTTCCCAAATAAGATTTTTTTTGGTGCAAAAGGAAAAAAAAAAATTAAGGAGCAGGCAGAAGCACTACCTGCTCTGCAGCACTGCTCCTGGGGTGGAGCTGAATCCTGCAGCCCTTCTGCAGGGGGGTTTTGTCACCCCTGC
>NW_010131831.1:1020-4825 GCF_000699245.1 Pterocles gutturalis | reverse complement strand
CCTGCACCCAGAGGATGTAGCATGGACCCGTCCCGCTTATCTTGAACCCGAAGGCTTCGGGCCAGCCCTGGTTGGTTGCTGGCATGGCTGCAACTGGAAAGGAATTGGGGAAAAAGAGTTGTGGTGAGTTTTCCATCCTTAACATCAGCTCCTGAAGGTGCCACGTGGATCCCAGTGGGTGCGGGGGCTCTCGTCTGTGCTCACCCTCTGCACTGTGGGGAAGAAATGCCCCAAGAGGGACAGTTTTCCTCTATATTTCCCCAAAAATGGCTTTTATTCTTCTCCCGTCAGGCTGCTGGCAGTGCCGCTGCCATTAGCGGTGAGGAAGGCGAGTTGGCCGGAAAGGTCGGGACACCCCAGGCACAGCCCTTGTCTTGCCCATCGGTGGCACCCACCTAAACCCCCTCCCAGGGACACGTGTTTAGGCACCGGCTTGGATTTCTTTGCCTAGAAAAATTATTATTTCATTTCCCTGGCATGTCATGTTAACGAACAGATAGATTATCCAGAGACTTCTGACAGCCTTATTGTAACTGACTCTTCTCCATACGCAATATTTCAGCAGTTTGCAACTGCAAAATTACTGCAAACTCACTAGAATTTGCCAGATCCTCCCATCTCTCCCGGGAGTGTTTCTTTGTGCCCTCCCTGCCCCGTGTACAGCGTTAAACTGATCACAGCAGCTGGAAATACAAAGAGGAGGATTTTCAAAGGGGGTTGTTTGTGGTTCATTTGAAGGGCTCCAGCTCCACGGATGCTCAAGGAGAAATCGGGCACATCAGCCCTAAACATCTGCAGGAGCCGTCTGTGCCCAAGGTAAAGCCGAGCAGCTGATCCATGTGCCTCTGGGATGTCCTTTGGATGCCGCTGATGTGTAAGTGCCTGCATTGTCTGCTGACACTCGCTAAAATACTTGGCATGGAGATCTTCTCTCCGTTTTCTCCTAGCTGCCTGCGAAGGTGCTTTTCACTCCCCTGTTTATTCCATCTGTGTTATTTAACACCCATTAAGCATTCACAAAACGAAACGTGGACGATTTTACCCGAGAAAATGATCTCACAGAGACTATGAGGACTCAGCACCGCTCAAGAAAACATCCTCACGGATGCACCTTGAGTTCTGTGCTCTTCAGTTCAAAAAGCCCCAAGCCTGGGCACGGAGGTGCGGAGCCCAGCCGCAGCCTCAAGCCAGCTTGGGGTGCGTCCCCCCTCCCCCGAGTGGCTGCTCCCCCCCAGCCTGGGCAGCCCGGAGGGTCCCGGTCCGGTCCCTGCTCCTGCCAGCACAGCAGAGGCATCCCTTCACGACGGGGCGGCTTGGCTCTGACCTGAATGACCAAAAGACTCTGCTCCTTTGAGACCTGGGGAGTCTTGGTCAAAATTCAGGAGCACCGAAAGCACTGTTTGACGCCCTTTTATGGGCCAGGGGGATGAAAGGGACTCTTCTCACCTCCATTTCCAGCAGAGGTAACACGGAGCAGCTTGCTCTGAGAGCAGAACCGTGAGGACGGGCAGGGAAAACAGCATTACCGCAGAAATCTGTGCTAAGGACCTGAGCCCGCTCCGCTGCTGCTGCAGACAGCTGCTCGAGGCGCTATTGCAGAGGGCACGGCAAGAGCCGCCTCCTACGGAAGTATTGAAAAGGACCAAGCAATACACTGTCACTAACGTTATCAGTGTAATAATAACCCTGTCCTCCTTTGTACAGCAGTGCTGACTGAAATGCTACATAAAATCTGGGAGTATTATTATTGTCATTATTATCATCATTATTATTTAAAGAGGAGACAAAGCCGTTGCCCACGTTATCGGGTACAGATGCCAAGGACCGGAGGGACACTGCTGGGGGAGAAGCATGGGGCAAGTCTGGCAATAGCGGGACGAAATCCATCCGTGAGCAAACCCTGGGGCTGCAGGCTTTGAAGTCTCTCCAGCAAACACCCAGTAAGCACTGGGACAGTCCCAGCACTGCCGCTCTGGGCTGAGCTCTGTGGCAAAGCCCGGCAGAGCAGTGGCCATCGCCCTGCTGCGGGAGCGGCATCACCCCCTTCCACCTCCGCACCCCACAGCTCCAGCACTTACAGAAGTCTGCAGCCATCCCAGCCAGCCTGGCACGCTCTCACCGGCGGCAGGTTTGTCCCGCTACGGGGTCGGAGCTTTCTCTGTTCTCCTCCATAGCCCCTGGAAAGGTGTCTCACTGACCCACCGGGCTCCCGGGGGCATCTCCCTGGCTCCGGTGTCCTTGCTGCTGGGGGCACAGCCCTGGCACAAAACACCCGTCCAGGGGTGGGTGAAACGGCCGCTGTGCCATGGAGCTGGGCAGAGCAGCCCCTTGGGCAGGGGGCTGCTGCCCCTTCCTGGGCTTCTCACGCCAGCCCTGCACCCTTCCAGCTGCTCGAAGTCAGCGCCAGGCACACAGAAAGGTCTTTCTTGCCTTTTCCTTTCCTCGTTAGCTTTATTTCCATCGCAAAGAGAAGCACAGACAGACTACCTGCCGTGCTGGTCCTGGCTGAGTCTGGTGCTGACCTGAGCCTGCAGAGCTGGGGGGAATTAGGAGCTGGATGGAGGTAAAACAGATTAGCCCCCGCGAATGGAAATCCCCGACCCACAGGGCAAATCCAAAGAGACAGCGCTCTGCAAACAGCAGGGACGCAGCTCCCGAATGGCAGCAGGGCGTGCTGAGACCTTGCTGGCCCCGCTGCCGGTGATTTGGGTGGGAAACCAGAGATTTTGGGAGTATGTATGTGCCAAACAACGCACAGTTTGCTGCAGGGATTTGGGGTCTGGACTGACTCCTGTGGGGCTCGCTAGGAGACCTCTCCCCAGGCAGGCTCCTCTGTGGGGGTCCTCGCAGTGGGGAGTGGTGGGGGGGGCGTTTGCAGCAGAGACCTTCATGCTGGCACTGGCTGTTCATTAAGCTGCTGGTTCTGATTTTCTCCTCTGCTTCCTCAGCACTCAGGGATCCCAGGGCTTAGCACGATAAGAGGTTTTAGCACATCCTGCTGCGGCACCAGCGGGAGGGGCTGACCGCATCCCATCCCGGACCACGCAGCAATCCCGTCTTCCCTGGGCACCGGTGCGGGTGGGCTGGATGGGAAATGACCTCCCCAGAAAACCTGGGAGACTCGACATGGGATTGGGAAAAGCTTTCCCTAGGAGATAAGCAGGGATCTGCTCTGCCCAGCCTGGAAGTGGAGGGGCTTCCTCTGGCTCGTGCTCTTCATGTTCATACGTGCCACTGCTGCAAGAGACTGGGAGACCCCTTCCTTCTCGCATCCCCTCCAGCTGTGGTGTGGGTGATGCTCTGCTAGAGACGGGACGCAGTTCCTTTCTCGCAGGTTCTGCACAAACACAAATCTCCTCTTCAGCAGCAGAGGTCCAGGGTGCGCGTCGGGGGGAGCGTGCGCTGCCCTCCCGTGTTGACACAGAAACGCACACACCTTCCAAATGTCAGGGCATCCTCTCCTATTCACTGCCCAAACAGGCAGGCAGAACTATAATGGATACTCTTTCTTGGTGTTTTTTTTTTTCAGCAAGTGAAGTAATTGCTTCTTTTCCCTCCATTTTTAAGTGACTCGAGTACTTTAAAACACTGACAGTGGATTTTAATCCTTGCAAGAAATTAGTTACGGGGCTCCAAGCTAATGAAAGCATCGTTTCCTTGAAGACCTTCTGTGAGACTTTGACCAGACAAGGCTTTTTAACTGATTTTCACAGCACTTGGATTGAATCAGCTTCATCTGTCTCAACCTGCTATTAAATATTTGCCGGCTGTTTTGTCCCTGAGCACAGCCTCCAAGGCCACTGGG
>NW_010131831.1:662-954 GCF_000699245.1 Pterocles gutturalis | reverse complement strand
GGCAGCTCCGCACTGTGCCCGGGGACTGCGGCACACAAACCCTGCCCGCAGACAAATAAACCACCTGGCGCCCACGGTGCCGCCAGCCCCCCATCCCAGGGCTGCCAAACTTGCCAGGTTACATCCAGTGTCCCAAACCCACAGCTGGACCTGGGCAGTGCAGAAGTTTTGCTGTATCAGCAGGGAGGGAAACAAAATAGCTTTTTCATAACACCCTCTATCAGGAGCAGAGTGCCTTGGGCTGTACAACAGGGCTGTGGGCTTGTTCTTGGGCTGCGCTCTAGGATGGCTG
>NW_010131831.1:313-634 GCF_000699245.1 Pterocles gutturalis | reverse complement strand
TCTGGTTTGGTGCCTTGGGGACCAAGAACTTACAGGGAAAAAAAGATCCCTTCCGGAAACCCAACCTCACCTCCTGCCGCCGCGGCTCCTGACCAAGCCAATTAATTTCCTCTCGGTGCCAAAACAGCCCAAGCACCCGGCGGAGGGCTTACCTGTCGTGCCCGAGATCCAGCCAGCGGCAGCCGGGGACCCAGCGCTGGCAAAATCATCACAGCAGCTTCAAAGCTTTTGGATCAGTTACCTGGTGGCAGCAACCGGCCAAGTTTCTATGGCAAATTCTACCCAGGCACCGTAACCCAATCAGTCGCTCATTAGCAGCGC
>NW_010131831.1:0-260 GCF_000699245.1 Pterocles gutturalis | reverse complement strand
GGCACAGGGCTTTCCCCTCCGGCAGCGTCAGCCCACCTCGGCTGGGATCCCAATGAGATCCCTGCGGAGACCGGAGCAAACTCACCCCTGTTTCCCACAGCTCGGGGGACACGATGCTGCGAGAGGTGGCTCCCTACTAAAAAGGACCAGGATGCTCAGAGCTCCTGTAGGAGACAGAAGGATTTTGCTTTAGAGGGGATTTCACCAAAAACAACAAACCTGAAGAAATTCTTGCAGGTTCCTAAGGAACTCCCCGAGAC
>NW_010131830.1:2577-6393 GCF_000699245.1 Pterocles gutturalis | reverse complement strand
GATGGGGTCAGGGGTGCGGCGTGGCATCACTGCTGGCCACAGGGACCTCCTGGTGACAGGGTGGCTGAGCCCCTGGGATGGAGATGCTTGCCACCAGAAAGGGATTTTATCCCTTTACAGGGGGGAAAATTTGCAGCTCCTGGGGAAAAGGCTGGCTGGGCTAGGATCTGTCTGATCCGATGGATCCCAGCCTGGCGGATTCCCTGCCCCCTTGACCCTGTGGGTACCAGCGCTGCCCACCCCAAGCTCCAACCTGGGGATGGGTGTTGTGAGGGGGCAGGCAGGGCTTGGGCTCAGCCAGGGCATCACCCTGACCCCGGGCATCCCAGCGCAGCTGCAAGGAGGTTTCTTTTCAAAGCACAGCTCCTTCTTTTTTATTGCCTTTCTACTCATTCCCTTCCGCTGCTGGAACATCCTCTGCCTCCACAGGCCGGCAGAGCATCGCTTCCGAATCCCACTCCGATCATTCTCCAACCCTATCCCCAGGCACAACATGGGAATAAAACATTTTTCAGGGATAAAATACAAGCAAACATCCACAGTGTAAAACCCACCCAGGGCTGAGACTGCCCAGCTCATTCCACCTGTGACACCAGGTGCCTTTTGCACACAGTAAAGACACGAGCACATTTCTCGACCACCGCTCGAAAAGCAGCCAAAGAATGGGAATAAAGAAACATTATTTAGTGAGCGCTCACCCCACTCTTTGAAGCTGGGAAGCTCGGCAGAAGGGCTGGATGTTCAGGCGGGCTGTGGCTAGGGGAAGGCTGGGGGGAATGTTTCTCAGATGCTAAAATCACTCTGAGAGATGCAGGAGTGGGAGCGTGTTCGTGGGGAGGATGGCTGGTGGGGAACCGCTGCCTTTCAGAAAGGCAAATAATCGCAGCCTAGGTTAGGTCTTCTGTCGAGAGAATAATTGTGCTTCTAAAGGCCCTGATATGATGAGGAGCACTGCTTTGAAATCGAAATAAATACATAAATAAATCAGGGATCTTGAACTGATTAAGGCAATTGCTTCCCTTGCTTTTGCAACCCCTTTGGGTCCTGGTTCCCAGAGCCAATTACATATTTAAAAAGTTTTTCTTTGGAAAAAAAAAAAAAAAAAAAAAAGGACTTCCAACTCTAAAATAAAGTTTCTTTGTGGTTGCCTAATGAACAGCGAGGGCCGGGGCAGTTTACAGCTTATTAATTGGTTTTAAATGGCTCCAGCTCTGTCTCGGAGCATCCTTATGAGCTGGCCACAATGTGGCTGTGCCCTCCCGGCCACCCTGTGCGGGGTCAGGGCACGCCGGGCACTGCTGGCCCGGGCCCCTTTGTGCGGGCAAGTGGCCAGCCCACCTCCCCTATGGCCTCTCCTCCTCTGCCGGCCCATGGTGAGCCCTACAAAAGCCCCCCGGGACCCACTGAGCTCCCACTGCCTCAGTTGGGATATAGATGCAGCCAGCAGGGAGAGGAGCCGGGGAGATGCTGAGGATGATCCTAATATATTCACAATTTTTCCAGCTCCCTGCTCCCTCCTGTACCACTAAGCTGGAGATTTGCTTTGCCTCCTGCTCCCCACTTTGCCCCCACCCTTGGCACCCTGCAAAATCCTCCTTGCCACTCAAACCCCAGCTTATTTTTAGGCTCCACATGGAGCTCAGCAGCTGGCATGAGCCCGGGGGCTGCCCGAGCTTCACTGGGCACATCACAGCTAACAACACTGCACACCTCCAGGCACCGAGCAGGTGGAGAAAAGGCTCCGCTCCCCACCCAAAAAACACCCGGGGGTTGAATTCAGCAAATTGTTTCCTTGCCATGAGGATGGGGAGAAAGAAATTTTTTTTGCAGCTCAGGAAAGTACAGAAACCTCACTCCTAAGAAAAGGCAAGGCTTGAGGTGGGGGCCTCCATGGATGTCTTCTCCCTATAAGTGTGTGTTATTGACAGCAGAAATTATGTCGGATTGGGTTTGGGATGTAAGGAAATGCTGGTGATTATTGATACTTTCCAGAGTTCCTTCCAAACCTATTATTGGGCTTGAACGTGCTGCGTGTGTCATCTCCAATGAACAGCTTTAAGCCTTAATTCGAAAAATAACATTATGTTTATCATACTAGATAAGGTTTTCTCCCAGCTGTCCACACAGGATTATATATGTATCTGTGTGTGGGTGCGGGTGTGTGTGCAGGGGTGTAAAGAGACAAACAACTCCAGCTGGAGCCTGTGCAGGGGAAGAGCCGCACACGCAGCCCCGAGAAGCGGCTGGTTCCCTTCGGTACCAATTCGGTTTCTTTTTTACCAGCTGATGGAGTTGTCTGTGTAAACACGTTATCATTTGGACCGATCTATAGATAAACAGGCGGGGATGTTATTGGTGCAGGTATATGTCTGGGGGTGTGTGGGGGGTGTATTCAGCAGCTGTTGAATGCAGGAGATGGGCTGGTGCATGATAAGATGCCAGACGCTTTTCAGCCCATCAAATCTGTATCTCAGCACTTTGCATGGTGCGGAAGGGAAACAGTAATTAAGCCACAGGACTTACACCGCTTCCGCGCCGGATTCACTCTGCATCCCTTTCAGCTCCACGCATGTGTGTGCCGGCACACCCAGCCACGCCAAGTGGAGCCTCACCCCTTTCTCAACACATTTTTTTTTTTTTTTTTTTTTTTTTTTAATGCTAATGGATAAATTATTCAGCAGAAAGAGGGTTTCCTCCACTCTGCGATTTTCCTGGTAACACCTTACTGGTCATTTCTGTTGGTCCCTGCCCAGCTCTACTGGTTTTATAAAATGCTCTGGAATAATACTGGGAATAGCAGCGTGTGGGAAGAAGAAGGAAGGTTTTAACTGCATGGGGTCTTCCATCTCCAGCTCTGTTTCTATGGATATCTGAATGGAGTTTATATTTATCCCTCCCGTTTGAGCCATGTGTGCAACTTTGGAGGAGGAAGAAGAAGAGGAGGAGGAGGAGGAAGAGGAGGAGGAGTAGAAGACCACAAGCAGAGATGCTCTGCTGCTGGCTCTGCTGAGCCCTGACCCCTTCGGGTCAGCAGTGCGAGCATCACCCTGACAGGCAACATCAGCCTCATTCTTTCTTCCAAACCAAAATGTCACTGCAAATGGGGGAAAACAGCATGAATACTTGGGCTAAAGCTTAATACAGCAGCAAGCACCATGTCCAGCAGGGAAGTCGCCCTCTGCGGTCCCCAGACACTGGCCAGGGATGTCAGGGCAGGAGCATCATTCCCAGTCCCTGGTCCCTAGTTCCTCCTGCAGCTTTCTTGTAAATGGTCGAATTTCCTGGGAGCAAGGGATTTTCCATCTGTCACATTGTCCTTTGCTGTCAGGAGAGGAGTCGGAGCGTCGCGGCCCCAGTGCCGGGGGGAGCGTGCGGGGCACCAGAGCAGGTAGGAGTGGGAAGGCGAGCGTGCGACTTGGCCTGGCCCCAGCACACCGGCTCCTGGAGCATTACCGTGATGGCTCCATCATTAATTGATCAATCACAGGATGACAGTTAATTAAGTAGAAAATAAAGCTACTCTGTCCAGCCTGGCATTAGTAGGCAGCAGCATTAAGATTTCTGGAGTACGAGGTGGGGAAATTAAAAAACAAAGGCACAGCTGGAGGAAGAACCCTGTCGCTGGTGGCTGGGGGTGGCAGCTCCCCAGGATGGGATGCACAGGCCGCCCCTACATGGTGACAACAGCCAGTTCTCTGCTTCTTCTCACCATCCCAAGTAGCCAGATTCCACCCGCCATGCTCCAGGCAGAATCCCCATTATCCACGTGGCCCCTTTCCCACCGGCTCCCGCGATGCTGCCTGGGCACCAGCCCTG
>NW_010131830.1:0-2534 GCF_000699245.1 Pterocles gutturalis | reverse complement strand
CTTTAAATCCCCTTTTCCCATCTCCCGGTCCTGCCCCGTGGGCTAACCCACAGCCAGAACAAAAGGATCCTTCTTCCCCACCTCATGTGCCCGGTATTGTCTTGATATGAAAAATTACGGTTTTTGTTAAAAACTATTACTAATGAGGCATCTTTCCTGCCCTTAATTGTTGCCAAGGCGATGACCCCAGCCAGCCATCTTTAATTAACTTAGACTAGATCTCCTGAAATGAGTTCCTTGGGTAAATTGCTCACCACGGCTTTCAGGCACGGAGCCATTTTTGCCAAGCCCACCCACTCCAGCGTGCCGCCACAACCACCAGCATTGGCAATGGCACGGGCCAGTGTCCCTCCCCTCCACCTCCCCCTGCCACCGCTAGGCTAGGTGACCCCGAAGCCAACAGGTAGAAATTCAGAGCAATACGGGGATGGGGATGAAGAAGAGACCGATGCCTGACCACAGGGAATCCCACCACATAAAATGGGAATTCACACTGGCTGCTGGCTTCTTCCAGGACTGGAGCATCACGGGGGCCGCGGGACCAGCCGTGCGGTGTCTGGCACCTCTCCAAGAGAAAATCACATTTCCTGCCTGACAGATAACGCCGGTCAAGAGAATGCCAGGACGATTCCTGAAAATGCCATAATTGTTTTAATCTGATGGCGGATAAAAGATAATGATGCTAACAATATTTAAACGTAATTATAGTTTCCTGCGGCTGTTGGGCTCTCTGAATCCTCTCCACTCAAGTGGCTTTGTTTACCAGCGGCTTCAGTAAGGCAGGGCCCGTTTTCCTCTTCTGTTGCCTTCACACCTGCACTGCCATCAGGGGGAGGTGGACACATGCCAAGGGGCTGGCTCTCCTCGGGGACCAGCGCTGGCCAGCTCTGCGGTCTGCCCCCCCCTTGGCCCACCATCACCCATCCTCTGCCCACTGGGATGTGGATGCCCCTCTTGGGAAAGGGGCTGATATGGGGGTGCTTGGACACCAGCAACACCCGAAGAGCAGGGATCTGTTTGGGGGAGTTTTAGGGACAGGTGGTAGGAGTAAATCCCCCCCTTGGGATGGGGTCGGCATATGGTGGCTGGGTTATACTGGTCACCTGTGTCAGAGCTGCAACCCCCCCCATGGCACCCTAATCCCATCCTCGGCTCCCCTCCAAGGTAAAGTCACAGGGACAAAGGGATTTTTCAGGTACTATTTGCTGATGGTAAACAAATAAAAAGCACCAGAGGTGGATGTTCAGGGGCTTGGCATCTGCAGGAGAAGAAAATGGGGTGAATCCCACTTACATTGGATACTGCTACCATGATCTTAAAGAAATCCCCCCAAAAGAAGCTTTCTTTCTGAGCGGCTGGATGTGCTGACAGCCCAGGTAGCGGTAGGAGAGGTTGCAAAACAGCTCGGTCGAGTGCGCAGAAACAAGTGGTGAGAAAAGCCAGGATTTAGGCAAGGCTTTCAGAAGAAGTTAAATATGAAATGGCTGTTTCAGTCGCTGGAGTTTAGCCTCCCGTGTGAATTGGTCTTTGTAAATAGGAATGGAGGATAGCCAACTTCCCCAAAAGGGCTCTACGGGGGGTCCGGAAAATCACAACGTCCTGAGTTTAATGGGGAAAACAGATAGAAATGGTCACAAAGAATGGGGAGAAACAGCAATAAACCTGATTGTTTGGTAAATAAGGCCAAGCCTGTTGCCGAGA
Organism: Pterocles gutturalis; assembly: GCF_000699245.1. Classification (NCBI taxonomy): domain Eukaryota; kingdom Metazoa; phylum Chordata; class Aves; order Pterocliformes; family Pteroclidae; genus Pterocles; species Pterocles gutturalis. The sequence goes on along the minus strand of NW_010131830.1, from coordinate 833 downwards.
AGTGAAGTTTGAAAAGCAGCTGGGGAATGAATAAACGGTTAAAAGTTAGGAGACAAAGTGGCATAACAAACCCAGGGGGTTCCCAGCATGGAGGGGTCAGTGTCGGAGCCCCCACAGCAGGCGGGAGCACCGGCCTTTGGAAGTGACAGGGAGGAGGGAGGAAGCAGTGATGGGACAGTATCCACTGCTGCTCTGACACGGTAAAACCTAGCACCATATAGAGGGTTATGGAAGGGTCTCGCTGTGCTGATGAACTTGGCCTTAAATGAGGGAGGAATTCAGTATTGAGCACAGAGAAGAAAAATCCATTGCCTACATGGCCATGAAACACCTACATCCAGCAAGCAAGAGTGCTAAGAACTGTGGATATGACTTTGGAAAGATCAGCTCAGTCACTGACAGGGGACAAGAGGTGCACAGTGAGTCAGGAATGACTCAGGATAGACCAGAGGAGAGGGCAGGGGTTGGCTCACTCTGTGCCATGCTGGTCCCTGCCTTGCTGGAGGGATCTCACGCGGCTGGGGAGGCAGCGGGGAAGGATGAGGAGGAGAATTAGATGGGTGGTAGCTGCCATCTGAGGAGGCATTAAATAGAGTAGGACTCCAGCCTGCAGAAAGAGGGGACTAAGGAGGAGAAGAGAGAGGACTGGGAGAGCATGGATGGCAGGGAGAAGGCTCAGCAAAATGCCAAGCACCAAGAGCTGCTTTGGCAGTCACCTGGGGGGCTGCAGGGACCAGAAGTTTGGAGGGGGTGGAAAAGTAATTGGGAAATGAAGAGCAGAAGTGCCTGGCTGCTGGCAGCGCTGGGAGCCAGCTGGGGCTGGGGGCTCTGCC
>NW_010131829.1:0-783 GCF_000699245.1 Pterocles gutturalis | reverse complement strand
CTTCAGGTTTTTTGGCAAAATAAAAATACTGAAACCAAACTGTAAGTGAAATTCTAGCAGAAACTACTGTGTTGAATAAAATAAGACAATTAGATAGCAAAGAGATGGTGTATAACGTGCTGGAGTGAAGCAAATTTCAGTAACTGGAAGAGAAGGAAGAGCTAGTAGTCTCTCAGTCCAGTAATGAGGGCATTCGCATAAAGTCTGTGTGTTATACTCAAATATTTTTTTCTCCTCACTCCCACAGAAATTATGAATTTCAGTCCCTGTGCAGAAGTTTTAACCTTCTATAGAAACAAAAAATGCCGATTGTAGCAGGGAATAAAGCCAAGCAATCTCTTGGTGAGGTGAATTTTCAAGCTATTGTATATACATTATCTTTCTGCTCCTTTTGTTATTTGTATGAAACAAATCAGCTCTAGTGGGTGAGATACAGAGGAATTTGCTCTTGAAAACAGTATAGGGTTCAGAGGAAGAAGGTGGAGCTAGCTTCAAGCATCAGCTTAGTGCAACACATGAGGATTTGGTCATCTGAGTGTGTAACTCCTGGGATATACTGAGTAAAAGGAGGCAAGCACCTTTTTTTAATTTTCTAAAATTATGTTTTAGACCACTTGTGAATCTGTCCTGAAACAGTATATCAGAAAAAAAGTATATCAGAAATGCTAAAATTGATTGTTTGATAGCTTCAGCTTTTGATTTTGTTTAGTTTCAGGCACGTATCATTAAGAAATGCTTCACCTGAATTTTTTGGCTCAGGCTGATGATAGACCCTTGTTTTGT
>NW_010131828.1:0-13326 GCF_000699245.1 Pterocles gutturalis | reverse complement strand
GGAGGTTTAGGCTGGATATCAGAAAAAACGTCTTCACTACAAGAGTGATCAGGCATTGGAACAGGCTGCCCAGGGAAATGGTTGAGTCACCATCCCTGGAGGTGTTCAAGAAACATGTAGATGTGGTGCTTAGGGACATGGTTTAATGAGTTAGGTGGTGTTGGGTTGGACTTGATGATCCTTGAGGTCTTTTCCAACCTTAATGATTCTATGACTCTATGATCTAGCCCATACTACACCAGCTTTGTGAGGATCGATCTCTTCATCTCCCAAGCCAGTCATTTCATCATAGGTTATCAATGTTGGTTGAGCATGACTTCCCCTTTGTGAATCCTGGCTACTCCCAAACACTTTGTTGCTCATGGGCCAGGGAACAGTTTTCCAAGATTCGTTGCTCCATCACTTTCCCATGGAATGAGGTAAGGCTGACCAGCCTGTAGTTCCCTGGGTCCTCCTTCTTGCCCTTTAAGAAGGTAGGAGTGATCATCTTGTGCATTAGCTTTGGTGCCCCGCGATACTCATTTAAACCTTAGCCTTTTAAGCTACTACACTTCCATAACGCATGCTGCTGTCACACACAGAGAGAAAGAAACTAGGTTTAATTCTAACAGTCTCCAAAATTTTAAAATGCTGCCAAATTCCCCCTGCTGGAAGTCCAGGACCAGTTACTTCTGTCCATGCAACTGTTGCTGAAGAGTCTTCCTGTGCTATGAGAAGTCTGGTCTCTCAAGAACAACAGGGTAAAGCAGATAGTACTTTATCCACAAATATTACATAACTTCCTGATTTACTCACTTCACAAGCCATTAAATGCTTCATGTAAAGTTCCTTCCTTCCAAAAAAAAAAATCATACCAAAGCAAACACAAAAACTGCACATTACCAATTCAGAAAAGTCTGAAAGTCAACATTTATGAACATCTATGACTGCCTCCTCCTGAACCTGTTCTAATCCAGGCCTCACAAGCCTAGATATGCTTAGTGTCTCTGTCTGGAGATTCAGAGATTCAGCTTGTACAAAATTTCTGATGCAGTGTATCAGAATTATCCTGACTTCAAGGAAAAAGCTGCAAATGCACTCTGCATTCTACTTCAAACAAAAAGCTCAGTAAAGCCCACAGGACTGTACAGGTCCATTCATACATTCAAGTCTCCAGATTTTGTCTTTCCTAGAGGCTCTAGACCGTTCTGAGATGAAAATAAAGGTCACGGGTTTTTTGCAATACTGAATACAGGGACAGGTAAAAGAGCAAAAGAGATGGAAAGAAACTACCCCATCATACCAACTGATCCGGATGGACCAGACAACCTAGGAAAACTATCTTAGCGGTACTTTCTAAGGTAGAGTTGTACTGAAAAGCATTAAAATGCCTACCTGAGCATATTGTTCAGCTACAGTCTAAAAATGAGCAAAAAGATAAACAGAAAAATACTTAAACTGCATCAGTTGGATGCAGATAAGACATTATCTGGTCGACTACAACCTTCCCTATTTACATTTTACAAATTAGCAACTATATGTTGAAATGCTGCTTCTTCGGTATAATAAACACTGGTGGGTTTCTACCATTAGCAGTAAAAGATTTGCAAACAGAATTCTTAAGTGATACTATCTTTAACTTTCACTGAAAAGTTTTCCAAAGCTGCTTTCCTGGACAACAGACACGAGAAATCTAGTTACTGTTGACTGAGGCATCTTAGGAGCCAATGAAATATTCATTGGTTTCACACTATTGATATTTTTGAAAAATCCACATGACAAAGTTTGTGCACATTTCTAGCTTATTAGAAATACTTGAAATTTTTGCTCTAGTAGATCTAAATGTAAAAATTTGGCATGCACTGGACAACCAGCTAATCACATTTAAACTACCTGGCACAGGCTAACAGTTAACTCAATTAAACTGCATAATTTCCATACACTTCAACAGCCATATCAGCTTCTTTGGCATGGGTTTCATCCATATATGAGTAGAGAAGTTACATGTTCTCCAGTTTCAAAGGGTCTTCAAACCTGAGGCACTTTATACCAGTCTGTAAAGATCACAGATCCCTTAAAATTCAAACTAAACATGATGAGTATCTGGCATATAAATGCCTCCTCAGTCTAATAACTCCAGGATGATATATAATTCACTGTTTCTCATGTCACGTAACTGAGCCAAAAACCACAGCAATCTTGAGTTAATGTTCTCTCCTGTTATTATTAGAAAGTTGCTTTCAGCCTAGGCAATTTTTGTGCTTTATTTTTCCTGCTTTTCTTATCTCTGACTTCTTCACTGTAAATTTACCTGCACAAGTAGTACTAACCTGCCAGATTAGCCACCACTGTAAATAAATTGTCTCAGGACTAGAACTAACAAACTTGAATTTGCACAACATACCAATCACTTATGCCTAAGCGTGCTCTAAGGATGTATGTGGGCTTTTAAAAGACTCTCTTTTCAGATTATTTCTTCTCGCTGTGGGAGAATACAGACAATGTCTGGCATCTGGCTTAAATGTTCTCCCCACTAGTTGCTGGCAGCAAGAAAGACTGATTTAAGGGAAGGGGGAGGACTGGAGAAAGAGAAGAGAGAAAAATGAATCTGAATGGCCACCAGTTAACCAAACAAAAGAGCCATGGAGGGACAGAAGATCAGCAGGGAAAGGTAAAAGACAGGGCTTCCAGTCCTCCATCTCATACAAGGTGAAGTGTCAGGGAGAAGTTGTTAAAAGAAGAGAGCACAAATAGGAGCTGAAAGGAAGAAACAAGAGGCATCAGGAGGAAGGACAAGGAATGAATGGAGGGCTAAAGCAGACAAGACATAGCAAGGGACCATGGAGGGAGTGCCAAGAGTGTAGTTGTAAGGAACAGGAGTATGAGAAATATCTTGGGGAATCCAACAGGGGAAGAATGCCTTCTGATCTCCAGAACATATTCTTCGGACTTACAATTGACCCTAATATATCAGCCTCTCAACATGCTTTTGTAACCAAACACATCCAGGCAAAACGAATCTTGAGTTTTGGTTTTTGGTTTGGTTTTTTTGTTTGTTTGTTTTTGTTTTGAAATCAGTGATCTTTGGCATTTTGGTACTGCCATTTATTTGTTCCATTGAGATGAGGCTGCATTATGTTCCTGAAGGTCCCAACTCAACCGAGGACCCAGTCTCTTACTTTTTAAGAAGGAAAATCTGTATTAGGAACCCTAAGAAATGGTTCTGAAGTCAAGTAATTAAGCTGTTTGTGCTACACTTAAGTCTTTTGAAAATCCTTTTTGTGCAATAAAAATTATCTGACTTCTCTGATTCTTAATCTCTCTTGACACTGTTGTGGTTTTTTTTGGTAAAACCTGCTCCTAACGCATTCTCCACTCATGTCAAATATCTCCTCAATTTCCTATACATCTCTCTTGGCCATGACATCCTTTTTGTCCCTCAGCTCTGTGCTTACATTATATCAATTTCTACTTTCTTTCTCAGTTATTCCTCTGTCTCCTGTTTCTCTTGAATGTACTGCCAAGATTTCAATTTTAAATTAATCCTGATTTCCCCTTTAGACTTTGCAAGAAATGACTCAGTCCCCTTTAGACTGTATTTGCCTCTATAAAAAAGTTACACAGAAATGAAATTACATGTTGTTTCACACTATGTACAATGGTTATACACACAGCCTCCCTCCTCCCATTGGTATGATATGACAGATTGCAATGCAAAAATCACAGTGTAGAAAAAAAATAATAAAAAAAAATCACATGGCGTTTACATCTTCAAAAACATATCCTTTACACAATATCAGATGCAAAATACCTTACATTACATCTAATGAAAGTCAGCAAACAGTGTTTTGTGGGGGTTTTTTTAAGCGGATGAACTGGTTTGTTTTCACAGATTTACAGACATACTTAGCTTATCTACAGTTAATACATATACTAGGATCAAGTTCTGACAGAAAATTAGTCAGCAAACAAAAGCTATGAGCAATGAACTAGTAAACACTGAATCTTCATACTCACAAATTCTGTGAGGCACTTGAAAAGCCAGACATTTATTTTGAAAAATGGTGAGATAAATGCCCTAAATTCCTGCAGCATATTTCATAGATCTCAGGGCCAGAAATAACGCGGAAATTTTATTCTTTTATGCCATGCAAACAAAAATCAAAAAGGCTCAACAGAACAACAATTTGATCGTCTATATAAAATAAAGCATAATTACCAACCTACCTTTATAATTACATCAATAAGTAGTATCTAAGTGTAACATTTCTTCCAGAGATATATCTGGACTGAGTCATATACCACCTCCTGACTATTCCTGTGTCCAGAAGTCACAATTACCAGTCCTCTACCTTTTCACGATTTTTCTACCTCTTCTGCTCTTTTACACCTCCTTTTAAGAATATGATCACTCAGTTTGCAGCATACCAACAGTGGCCCTTTATTAACGACTTAGAAATAAATTCCTCCTCAAATTCAAAACTCCTATTTGTAAATCCAAATGCTCACAGGTCTTTTGCCACAGGATTTCTGTTTTGCCAATTGACGGGGTTAGCACAGAGGACACAGGCACCAAAAAAAAAAGTAAACTTATTTTTACTTATGTCTAAAGTGACAAAGTAATGAGGAAAATAGTACACAGAAAATAAAGCAAGATAAGGTAAAGCAGCAAGACAACAAGCAAACTACTACAGCAAGCACAAAATAAGGTAATGCATGTAATCATTACTACATAGAGTTAGCGATAGGGATTAATAAAGATACATCACCAATTGTCCTAATAATGCATTACCATCATCCAGATCCGCAGTCGCTGGGGAGCCTGTTTACAGCGAAGGATTTGGAGAACCCATCCTGGCAATTGGGAAATCTCTATGCAGTGCATCCACTGTATAGATGAGGCTTCCAAATTTCCCTGCAAATGGTTCCCACTTTTATACAATTAAATAAACAACTTTGTATCTTAAGCTGTGAAAAACATCTGGTGCAGGTTTTTTTTTTCCTTGTTAACTTTTTCCCATGCTTGGCCAGAACCCGAGAAAAGTTTAAGACGAAAAGGTGTCTGGTGATCTTTGATTATGCATCTCTAAACAACGCCCCGTCACCGCCCTGCTACCTTCTGTCCCGCAGAGGTCTGTTTGCAGGTTTGAGATGGGTATATCTCTCTTTGGCAAGGGGGGCTACTGTTACACAACTATTATTTTACAGCCAGCGTTACAGCAATGCTCTATAAGCGTTACAACAAAAGCTTTTATAGACTGGCATATATTCATAAGGTAACACATTGCCTATGTGATCAATAGTATACATATTAGATATATTGTTAGGATGTGAGGTTCATCTAGAGGTCAGCTTTGGTTCAGGGCCTCACTGCTCAGGCCCCAGTATTTCAGTTTCATACCAGAAGTTCAAACTGAGCTGCTTGCCTTTAGCGAGTTCCACATACCCTTCAAAGCTACTCAAAACACACTCCCTTGGTCTGCTCCCATGCTGGTCTGGCCAATAGGGTTTGTTCTTCTTATATCTTGCAGCCTACTTCTACACCTTTGGCAACATTCAGAGGCATTTAATTTATACAGGCCAAGCTGAACAACCGATTAAATGTCTCTGTAGTTTTCCAGTGAGCAAGTCTACAGTCAGCTATAAATTCTTAAAAGAATACTTTTATTGTCAAGTCACTACTATACCGATGATCTCTTATCTTCCGTTATGTGAATTTCTGAGATGGGAGGAGGAGTAAAATCAGACAAACTGGCTTACAGATACCTAGGTCACCTTAAAGGACCTTTTCGGAACATGGACATAGTTGTGTTCTTTTGGTTTAGGCACTTATCTGCAATTCTATATTTTGAACTTAAAAAAATTAATGTTAATAGGCTAGAGAACTTCTTAGCAGTTTCTTTGAAGATTTGTTTGCTGATTGTCCAATTGATAAATGGTAACACAATACTACTGCAGACAGCATCCTCTTGATTCCGAAGAGACTGGAAGAGTCCACCATCTTTATCATGTGACAGGTACATACATCATCAAGGCGACAAGATTTTTGTTAATATTTTTGCTAGTTTTTAGTGGTTTAGCTTAGTAGTCATTGTAGTATTCATAGCATTTATTTTTTATCTCACAGTGCCTGTTCTGGTCTAAACCAGTTTTAATATTCAAACTCCTTTTTAAGAGGAAAACATAATAGTCAGCACAGAATGAAAACAAGTTCCAAAAGACAAAACCAGCCAAAGATGTCTGGTTTTAAAGCAGTATCACGTCCAGAGTAATATTTTTAGTTTTCTTTTATAGTGAAAAAAAGTCCTGCTGGAAGAACTGTGTTTCAGTTGACAAAAGAGAATGCTATACTCCCTCCCTCTCTGGATCAGGTCCAGCATGAAAACCCTCAGTACAGACACAAACTTAGGAGGAAAGAACACAGGAAAACTCAGTGGGTAGAAATTAATGTGTTACTGTGTCAATAGTAATGCCAAGAAATTAATGTTCAGAAAAATAGCAGGGAAGATACTGTGCTTGCTGTCACTGGTGCCCATCGACATCAGTATGACTGTTAAACTACTGAAGAGGGAGCCAAAAACTAACAGCAGGAGATATGTGGCATGAGAGTAATTACAAATGAGCTATTCTGTTTTAGCTTTTACAGCCTTCTACAGCAACACGACCAAAGAGTAAGTTTTAAAAGTTGCTATCACTTCATAGTTACTGTATTTGCTCTTGCTAAAACAGCTCGTCCTTTCTTTCCACCAGTTTAAAGCATGTTATACCAACAGGCAAACCAGTCAGTTTCCCCTCCTCTTCCCCTCTTTGGGTCCCATGCGGTACCAAGATGCAGCAATAAATGAGGCTAAGTGTCATTTGCCACTCAAAAAAATGTTTACTACAAGCCTGGTAAACAGAAACTCCACAAGGATTACAATCTGCACTGCAACAAGCAGTAGCAAGGCCCAATATGTGACAGTGCTTTAAAACTCAAGAAAAAAAAAATTCAGGCTGTGTCCTGCTAGAGACCAGTGAGGTGGCACAACTACTTATAAGTGGCTTGTCTTCTGGCAACAAACTGAAATCTCATCTTCATTGGATAGGATGTACACAATGCTGTTATCTGAGATTTTAAACCTTTGAAAAGTTAGCTTCGATAAGCCCCTTCATAGGTACAGCCAAGGCTTCTGGAAAACCAGTTCACAAAATTTATTGTCGTGCTTACTGAAGAGCTATATTTTACATAGTTAAGTCAGTTGTTGGGGATATCCATTGGCATATATAACATAATTTTACTAAGGAGTCTTCCTGAACAGAAGAGATGCTGCCTGTCAAGCTTCCTGGAAAAGATTAGCTTGATTATCTGTTAACAGAGTATCAGGTACTTAACAGCCCTTGCTCTCTATTTTAAATGAAATTTCAGACTGGATTAATCCATGCAAGTTATACGATTATTTTGCCCAGAAAGTTATGTCATTTTGATGGTGTTTATAAAGATGAGAAAGACAATCATGTAAAGGAACTGCTTTGTGTCTAAGGCTGGCAAAGGCAAACACAGTAAATCATTGACCTTTTTTTGAGTTGCAACTACCATCAATAACTTTGTTCAACAAAAATAAAACAATAAGCTGCCCTTTCTGTTGTATTAATAAATCATCAGCAGACAAGAACACTTTGTCATAATGGTGTTAGTGTCCTCCTGCCACTATCACACAACAGCCGTTAGAATAACATTCACTTTGTTTTCCTTACTTGATGCCAGTTTCTCGTAACAACTGACCCTCTAGCCATCTCTGGGCTTCTGTCATTCCATGCATTATTGCTAGAAGGAATATTTTATTTGCTGCTACCAGTTACATCAGGAGTTTTAACTATTTGTGAAGCTCCACTTCATGAAAAAAAGCAAGCAGTCAACAAGTAGCTTGTGCACTCTTTCTACAGGCAAATGCTGTTCATACCAGATAAGATGCTTAGTCACCCTAAAGGCAAGATGAGGTTACTCCTGCACACCTTATCCATTTCTTTATGGACTGCTAACAAATAAGATCTAGGCAAAGCATGCAAGTAGCACTTGCTAATCCTAATTCTCAGTCACTTGCTTTACAAACTGGAAGATACTCAAGAATGGGAAACAACCCCCAAATCCTGCTGCAAACAGCTGCAGCTGACCTTTCATGAGGAGGAACTCAGAAGCCATGGGCTCACTGTTTGGTTTTATTACAGACTAAGATGCTAGTCAGGAGAGTTAAATCTGAGCTTTCAGAGACCATCGCTAGCTATGGCATTCCTTTTTCTGGCTCATCTCACTTCAGAAAACGCGCTGAGTTGTGAGAAGTTTTAAGGACTCCAATCCATAAGTGAGGGCCATAGGTACTCAGAGTGCTAATTGCTGAGAACAGGTAAAGTCACACTACTGTTCACTGAAGCACCCCAAATCCAGGGAATATTTCCAGTATTTTTATCATTAAGTCTATCCACTACACAATTACTGATGTCTGAAATTAGCACGGTAACACGTACTCTAACAAAACCACTGTAAACCTTCATGAGTGAACATGTATGGCACACATGCCCAATACAATTTGACAGAAAAAATTACAAATAGAAGGTTCATCCTGGGTGCATACAAAGGTGTTAGACATACACACACCTGCCAAGTCTCTGGCACAGAAGGTATAAGTGATAATTAGTTCTTCGCCTGTGATCTCCCCTCTGGCTGGGTTTGCATTTCATGCGTTTGCATGACAAAGCAACACTTCCTAGAGCATCCTGTGACTTACCAACCATCTCAGATCCAGAACAGAGGAATGGTTGTAGCACTTGAACTACAGTCAGCACACACACTTCTTTGGGGGAAACCCACAGACAAAGCAACCACCTTAGAAAAAGCATTCTAAAGCCCATAATACAAATAAAAAAAAAAATGCACAGAGCAAGTGTATCAAAACAAGCAATGACTTCTTGAGGATCATAAAAAAAATAGGCTTACCCACTGAAATGAGCATTAAAGAAGAAATAGTACAAAAACATGTAAATAAAGCCCTCACCCACACAGAAAGACACAATTAAATTATGCCAAACATTAACTACAAAAAGTGATGTCACGTTTAAAATCATTCAAATCAGGATTTCAGTTAAATATGTCCTCAACTGCCCTGAGTTATTAAGGCTGAAAGAACCAAGCTTCCCAAAGGCAAAGCTCAGAAAGACAAGGAAAACCCACACATTTGAAGGGTCAATCTTAATTTGGATAATATCTAGGTACCCGAACAAAAGTCTGCATTAAAACAAAAGAATCCATGTAAAATCATGTTCCTCTGACTCTTAATCTGGGTTAACTACATCTCTTCAGCCTCCTGACAATTATCTGCATTTTGTATCCTGCCTTCTCGTACCTGGAGACAGGGCTGCTCCAGTAAGCACCTGGATAGGCTTGCTCCAGGTACTTTCTCTCAACATTATAGAGGATTTTATTTCCTTCTCCCAGTATGTACAGGATCTCTTTCAACCCCTGACACACACACACACAAGAAAGCAAAAAATAAAGCATGCTGGCAACACACAGAGGAAGCGCCAGAAGGCTTAACCAAGGCTGAGAATTTATGAAGGTACGACAAACAGAAATAAGATTTTTTAGTGGAAGTCTAATATTAAAGGACTTCATCTTCCAATCGACAGAGCCATGGGAAGGAGGAAGGAGTCACTATGAGAAAAGCTGCTATTTGAAAGAGTTTACCAACTGCCTCAGGTGACACCAAGCCCCAGAAGGTGCCCATGGCACTGAGGGCTTGCCACCACAGCGTTCTATACAGTGCCACAGACAAGGATGGGGCTGCAGCCGTGGGGAAGGGGCAGACTTGACACTTAGAAGGCAGGAGACTCCTTCCTCAGTTGGGAAGACGCAGGTAAGTCTGTAATGATCGGTGGATGGGGGTCATTTCTGTTTGGCTAGGACTTGCTATGCAACAAGGAAATATGCCAAGTCGCTCTGGAAAGACACAAACTTTCTTGAAGCAATCAGTGAGTAAGCAGGGATCCCACAGCATGGAGAAGAGCTGGGAGATAGCGGAACTGCTTTGTCCGCTCCTGCTGCTTCTGTGAACGCTGACTCTGCAAATTGGACTCAAAGTTATCCCAGAGATGGGAGGAGATTACTGCTTCCTAGTGCCTTCTCACTGGGCACACTTCCTGAAGAGTGGGGATAGCCAACCTTGCTGGTTACAGCCTCAGCAGAAATTCACCTTCTCAGACTTACGTAGTCTTACTTCCTTCTTTGGTGAGGACAATGGTGATGGCAAGGGCTTCATCACTAGAATTGCTTCAGAGAGAAAGGGCAATCACAACTTCTTTGAGAGCTCTGAACTCCAAGGAATAAATGGCACTCAAGGACTATTAACTCTCAGGGGAGATGCCACAGTACCAAAGACAGTGGTCATGCCTATGATTGGGATCACTGTTAAGAGATTACTATTCCTACAGATTTGTTCAAAAATTTGGACTTATCTATGCTTCAAGAAGTTGGAAAGACATTTGGCATGTGAGTCTCATGTTCGTTCTAGCAGTGGGTATAGTCACTGCTGGTGGCTATTGGGCAGGAGCCATAAAGGAGAAGTGACGGCAATTCAACAAATACAACTGTAAAAATTCAGAAGATTTTGAACACACAGCAATCAACTCCAATATATACATTTGCGAAAACATAGCAACATTGTCCTTTATGTTGCTGATGCTTTATTGCTCCTGTGATCATGTAGTGTGTTTAATTACAGGATTATTCTGCATATATGCACCACTTGGGCTCTACAGCCATCTCTCTCCTTCCTCGAACGAACTCCTACTCAGAGAGCAGAAGACATTTAGTGTCTTCACAAAGGCTGGGAAGTGAAGAAACTGCTCCTAGCAGGGTTCAGCATCTTCACTGCTGTCTTTTGGATGGTTTTCAGAAATGAGGAACAAGTGGCCTGGGTCCTGCAAGATGCTCTAAGAATCTCCATTTGCCTTTATGAGCTCAAAGAAGTTCACATAGCCAATATGAAGAACTGCAGCTTGCTTCTGCTGGCTTTAGTGGTCTACAATGTCTTCCTTGTATTTATCGTTGCTTCACTCACCAGGTGTGGGAACAGCATAATGGAAATGACCATTTGATTCATCACACCATGAGAAAATCCCATTTCTGATGAAGATCTGTACACTAGATCAACTTCTGACAGACCTTTTACTGTCCTAGGCCTTGAGCACATTGTAATTCCTGGCATTCTGATAGCCTGTTCTCACTGATTTGATATCCGGCACACTTGCCACAGATCTATTTTGTAACTTCTACAGCAGCTTATAGCTGCTTGTCTGTTGGCAAGTTTTTCTGTTTCAGTATTAATGCAGAAAGATCAGTCAGCTCTTTTCTACTTGGTGCCATTTATTCTTATTGCTTGCCTGGTTGGTGCTTTTTTTGCACCGGGAGTTGAGAGAGCTTTGGACAGTCAATGATCCTACAAAGCAGCCCTCCTGTCCTCCCTCAGAAATCAGTATCAGCTACACTGACGCCCCAAAAAAACCCAGATCCACAAATGTGACTGAAAGAAGTGGAAGAATGTACAATCATATACTCAATAAAGACTATCAGATAATTTGTGTTGAAAAAAATAATTTACCAATACCAACATACATAGTGAAAATAAAACCTCATGTTACCCAGAGAAAAAGCAAGCACAAGATCATGACTGATCTTAAACAAAATCTTAAATCAGAGAACCGGAGATGAAAGAATTCCACAGCCACATCCTGAGAAACCAGCTATACAAAATGACTGATTTTCAGGTAACAGAGGAATGTCCCTGGAAAGAGACCTTAAAGGACTGTATGAACAGACAGTTACAATCTAATAATAAAAGCATAACTTGCATTTCACAGAAAAAGGATGCTATTGCAAGTGCTTTATCTTGTTCTGATCTCTGTGTACACATGACAGTCTTTCATTAAGCATTTCTACCTTGACGCTATTACACACAATAGAGTGATATCAAGATATATTCTTTTATTAGTGTTGGATAAGAAGCTAAAGCCAAGCATAAAGAACACAAAATATTCCTATGCAAGGAATGTCTAAGGAATTAACTTGGAATAAACATAAAGGAACATACTGTTCCAGGGAAAATTATAAATAGTGGCTTAATAGGCATCAATGAAAACTATAAAACACATTGATACCTAACTAAAGACAAAAATGATATTTCTGTCAGCATGATGCATGAGAGAAAACATGCATTGAGTCTTTATGTAGCCCCCAAAAAACTATTGCTTTCTTTGTTTTCTTCTGGGTTTGGGGTTGGGGGAGGTTAGTCTGTTGGTTTGGACTTCTAGGGGCTTGGGGAGTTTGTTTGTTTCTGTTTGGTTTTTTTTGTTTGGTTGGGTTTTTTTAATTCATGTAAGGCTGCTTTACATCCTAAGCTGCCATACTCAATGTTTACTCCAAAGCAGGCAAGCGAAACAACACTTTTCTACTTATTTCTCTTATTAAGATCAACTATATCACTGTTGCCCCCCCCCAAGCATAATGAAGACCATGTCTACTTCCTATAGAAGTTTTAAAGGATTGTCACAGGGATTACCGACAGTTTGGACCAGTTTAGATAAATTATTATATATTTTACCTCCAGCATATTAATTTGGCCTGTTAACTCCATTTGACAGATGGACCAGAGGAAGCATACAGTGGTGCCTGTGAATCCAGACAGTGGAAAACTTGTAAGTCACACACACCTTAACTAAAAGATCATGCTTCCTTTTTGATCAAAATACAAAATGTGAAAATTGTATCTGTTCTGCTATAACATGCAGCAGAGAAAAGGAGTGCTTAGTTCTCGCAGAATGGCTCCCAGACACTTTCTACTAAGCAACTCTCCTAAACCCTGTACCTCCAAAGATACTTAACTTGTAGCTCCTGATTGAGTATAGGCACAATGAGTTCTGGACTTCCTATTTAGAGGTTTGGTACTTAGAGATTATGCCTATTAATATACAGCTTAATAAGGAATAATGATTAGTGAAGTAAACAGTTTGTACTGGTTGCTCTAGCATATAGCAAAATACAAAAGAGACTGCTTGGACATACAGTGCCCCCAGGATATGTCACACTTTTTTGTTCTGCTTTTTATCAAGTCTTTTTCTTTCTTTCTTTGGTTTAACAGTAAAATAAAATTAAAAAAAATCCAGCATACACTATACCCCACAAGTACTGGGGTCCCCAGGACAAGAAAGTCATCGACCTGATAGAGCAGGTCCAGAGGAGAACCACAAAAATGATCAGAGGGATGGAACACCTCTGCTATGAATAAAGGCTGAGGTGGAGTTGTTCAGCCTGGAGAAGAG
>NW_010131827.1:0-9995 GCF_000699245.1 Pterocles gutturalis | reverse complement strand
AATGACCTTCTTATCCCTGATATGCCTAATTTGTACAATAGATTTAAAATTTATAAGACGAAAGTGTAAATTGGCAGTCTGTGTTTGAAGGTATCTCTTGTTGATGTATTTTGTAACAATGGTTTCTCTCATGATTTTGCTAAGTTGCTGCTTAATGGAAGACATAGCCCCAAAACACATATTTTACTTCCTGACTGATGGAGGGTTATGATGGCACCAGTGTTTCTGACAGGTTTAAAAGACACAAGAATAAAACAGTAGACAGCATTCCAAATTTTTTTAAAATGTAAATCTCCTTAATTTTATTCCTACTGAGCTGTGGCAACCAAGGTCTTGTATTTAAATGTGAATTATTAAATAGCATGACGATGACAGGAGCAGGCTATATGTTATATGTATCAACAAGGTCTCGTAAGCCAAATACCTTGTCAAAAATTCATATTCCCATCTATGCATTTGTGATAAAGGGAAATAATTTTAAGAGTATTATGTCTTTTATTCTTAAATGCCTACCAAGGGTATTAGATTAGGGAATGAAGTGAGATTTGCCATGTAAATTGATAGGTGAAACCTTCTAGCTTTAAGCCTCTAGAACATAAACTTATCACAGTGCTGAAGAAAGCAGTCACATCTAAAAAAACTCAGCAAAGTGTATACAGGTTGTAGTAATGTAGAAAGGTCAGATATTGTGTGGTATCTTTAGCATAGTTTATCATCTACCTTAGAAAAACAGTCTTGAAATGTATTTAACAGACAAATCAGTTAATTACCAATTGTGAAAAAATTTGAAAGTGAAAAGGTTTGTGGTTTTTTTTTAATATGTTGATACTGTGTAAAAAAAAATAAAAATTTTAAAAAAAAGCAGCTGGCAACCTCAGGCTGAGGTTTTACATCTGAAAAAAATCTTATCTCTTAGAATCTCTTAGTGTTTGATGGTGACTGTAGGATTTGGAATTTTTGCAATACAGATTAGAAATAGCAGTGAGGCATGAAACAATAAAGAATGATACATGCTCTCTGCTGATTTTATAGACCTTTGTAAAATATAAGGTGACTGTTACATTATGTATGTACACTGCTGCATGGACTTACATACTAAGCTTTGTGTTAAGTGAATAGTCACCCACTTTAATGAGTTGGATGGTAGACTTGCATGAACTATGGGCATGCATAGTGAAGCATGAATGGTTGTGTTTATAGAATCAGGGCCTAAATATGAAATATAAACATAGTTCATTAAGGCTCCAGGGAGACCTTCTAGCAGCCTTCCAGTACCTAACGGGGGCCTACAGGGGAGATGGGGAGGGACTCTTTATCATAGAACCATAGAATCATTGAGGCTGGAAAAGACCTCAAGTCCAACCCAACACCACCTAACTCACTAAACCATGTCCCTAAGCACCACATCTACACGTTTCTTGAACACCTCCAGGGATGGTGACTCCACCACCTTATCAGGGAGTGTAGTGATAGGATGAGGGGTAATGGATTTAAACTGGAAGAGGGCAGATTTGGACCAGATAAAAGGAAGAAATTTTTCACTCTGAGGGTGGTGAGACACTGGAACAGGTTGCCCAGAGAAGCTGTGGATGCCCCATCCCTGGAGGTGTTCAAGGCCAGGCTGGATGAGGCTTTGAGCAACCTGGGCTAGTGGAGGGTGTCCCTGCCCATGGCAGGGGGGTTGGAACTAGATGATCGTTAAGGTCCCTTCCAACCCAAACCATTCTGTGATTCTGATTCACTTGCCATTTAAGTATAGATACCCCTGCAGGAGAATGTAGTGAATTTAGCAAGAACGTGATTCTTGCTAAATGACAGCTTTCTGAAGAGGAAATAAAGACTTGTTTTTCTAAATATAAAGCAAGAATCTCAATAGAATCATCCAATTTAATTATTTGTCAGAACTTTTTAGTAAGTTCCATTAGATATTTAAGGACCAAAACAGACATAGTTTTGTTTTGTTCAGACTGAATCTCTAAAAGGGCTTTGCCTGTACTAGTGTGCTTAAGAACTGATTTCTTAGACTCAAAAGCATGTAATCTCCGGAAGTATTACCTACATTTCTTACAATTTTTTTTTCCTACTGAATTTTCTAGGAAATAGTTCATGATCCTGTCTAGTTCATGAGACTCTACCAGTTAGTAATGTAAGAATGAACTTCTGCAGAAAATACAGCTTTTTAAAAGCAGGATTGTGTATATTCTCTGTATCCGGGGAGACTCAGCCTTGCTCTGTCCAGAGCATAAAGAGATTCCAAACTGCCACAGCATACTCAGCTCAAAGCCATGTGATCTCCTTAGCACCATGCTGAACCCAGACTTCCAAGCATTACACAGAGGAAGCTCAAGGTGCAGGGATGGTAGACGTAGACTCACAGCTTTTGGTTGATTTTGTACTCAGTCTGATTGAATGCACATCAACTGCAGAATATGCAGTTTACATTCAGGCGGAGTCTGAAGGACATGATTTTGTAATTGCAAAAAAAATTCAAACTTTTTGGCATACTTCAGTAAAAATGCTTTATACATCTTTTCTTTAGAAAACTGAGTGATGATAGTGTCAGACACAGGCACCACTTATGCAAACTTCTATGATTTACTGCAGTCATGGGACTAAAGTTTGGAAACCAGCACTGTCAACTTCCTAAGCTAATGTGACTACAGAACTGGCACATGATGCCAAGTTATGGGCTGAGGAGCAATTGTTCACTTGAGAATAGCGTCTGGCTAGAATCCTGAGTCCCTAAAACTGCCTTATTATTCAAATAAAGAATCAATTGAAAGTATCAGTTTTGCTTAGTCTTTTTTCATTAGTATATTGGATAAAAATAGTTAATATTTTAAGATAATGCTCTCAGTAAATGTTATCTGCAGTGACTCTCATTTGTTAACGTGAACTGTTATAAATGTCTAAAATATGTAAAGAACTTCTTCTGTTTTTGCTTAATCTTAGGGAAAGGCAGAGATAATGTCTTTTACGTAACTCAGGCCAAATTCAGCCGTGACTATGGTCATATGATTAGATGGACTGGATCACATGGAACATGCTGCTGCATAGTTTGACTTTATATATATGCTAAAACTGCTGTCAAAAAAGATCATATGAGCATGTGAAGCTAAGGTTGGAGTATCTTGGTCTGCCCTCTATTTTCTCTTAATTTATCCAGAAAAAAAAATAATTATCTTTACAAGTTAAAAATGAAATTCACAAGTACCTATATCAGGTTTCCTCCAATGAAGCCTACTGTTTTAGTTGGCAGGCAAAGTGATGGTTCCCACGAATGAGTCTTCTCATGCAGTCCAAATGAAATGGAGTCCATCCAGCATTGTGTTATTAAGTTAAAGGTTTTATTCTTGAGAGCGCTGGAAGCAGAACTCTTGTTGAAAATCAATTGAAGTAGAGTAGTTAACTCCCTAAGACATTTTGAATGTAATTAATTTGTCTTGTAAAAGATGAGGCAATTTGGTTGCTACTTTTCTATTTCCCTTCAAGCCACTGTGTTTGCTGGTTCTGCCATCATAACAGGCATGAGCAGATTTCCCAAGGATTGCTTTTTGCTGAGCTTATTGGAGTTTTAAAATAATTTTGACTTAAGATCTAGTAGTAAGTCTTGTTTTTAATTTGCAGTGCAAGTTGATTGCATAATTGTGAAGCTGTTTGACATGTGTGATACAGTTTGATTTGCATTCCTGCCAGTTTTCAACTGTAAGAAACAAAATCTGTTAGTAACAATTTTAGTAGGAATCATTGGAGGGTTCTTACAGTTTGTTTTCCATTTCCCAGAGATTGAAAGATGATATTTAACTATTTGAGCACTTCACAAATGTAGTATAGAATGGAAGAAGAACTATAATGCTGACAAAGATTATTTTTTTTAAAAAAAGGTAATTTAATTATAGCAAATAGCCATTAGGAAGTCTTGTTGAAAAGCATAGACTTCATTGAGACCCAATGAGAAAACTTGAAACCTATGATCATACTGGTATAGAGATATACTTTTTCCCTGGAAGGATACAGTTGGCAAAGGATTTGGCCCACGGCCAACAGATCCTGGAAATCTACGGAGACATAGTCATGCTCATGCAGAGAACAGCTATATTCAGGCTGGCCTGTGCATGTTACATCACTTGAGTTTTTGTGATAATGTGTTTCTGATTGTCACTGATTTTTTTTTCCCCTTTGTGCAGTAGTAGGAAGACTTGAAATAGCATTAATTGCTGAGTAGATTTTCTCTGGAAAAGTTAAAGAATAAGCAGGTGATACTATTGTAGAGGGCAGAGAAAAGGAAACTGAACTGGCAGAAACATATAATCAGGTAAAGTAGTTAAGAAGTATTAGAGATTATACAGTAATAGAAATGGCAACACAGGTGTGATTTCCATGAGTTCAGAGAAAGTCTAACAAACTATGTGGTGGAAGTGAAATAACTGGTCAGAGACCACAAAAGTAATTCAGAAGATTCAAGAACTTTGTGGTGCATGGAGAGCAGCTGATTTAGAACCAAGGTGGGTTGTTTCAAATTATGCATCTTCTTTAAGCTGTTACCAAAATGTGTGACCATTACTTGCTCTAAGTGCTTATACAGAATTGCTATAAGTTTATATAAAACATAGGACTATAAAAGACTACTTGGTCATTCTCTGTGGTTCCCCACAATTGCAGGCAACTGTGAAATTATCCCTACTCTATTTCAGCCTACAGAACATACCATGAACCATAAAACATTTTTTTCAATACCCTGTAAAAACTAAAGGCAATGTAGTACAGGAGACCAAATTGCATAGAAACTACAGTGTGCTGTAAGACAAAACCAGGAGAGGTTGAGCGTACCACCAGTATTTTAGTTGCCTACAGTTCTTAACCCCACTGCAGACCACTGTTTGGAAACTGAGCACAGAGGCAAATGGATGCACAGAAGCCTCTTGTTTGCACGTCTTTTATCCTCACTGCTGTTGCATCACTCCCTATGAGCAATCTCTTATGGTTCAGACCCCTCTCCCTCCACACTGTCACCAAAAATCAAATACATACAAAGACAATAAAAATATTTTTGTGGCAAAATGCAAGGCTCTATACCATAATGAAGAACTGCCTTTGAAGCCAAAATAATGTCTATTAGGTCATTCTCACGTGAGGAATCAGCTTGGCTACATGGCAGTTATGTTGTACCTTTTTTATGCTTAAAAAAAACAAAACAAAAGAAAACAGAAAGCAACAGCCGATCACAGTTCACACAGTTGGACACTAGAGTAACTGGATAGAGAATTTGGTCACTAATATTTTAAACGCTTGTCCCCCTCTCTCTGGTAAGTTTCTGGAGATCTTTTTGTCTGATGCATACAATCGTGTCTATTAAAACTATTCTTCAAAATAAAAATACAAAATAGTGACAAAATAATCAAGGCAACACAAGGAAAATACTTGTTAAAAATATGCTCATCACACTTAATTCTTGAATCTATAGCTGCTTTCAGCAGAATAGTTTGAACCCTGCTGTGATAGATTGGTATTTTAAAATTTGCACTACCCCTGAAGACTGTAACCACAGTTCTTAAATCACAGGGAGGTATGTCAAGCTGGTCACAAGATCTTCCCTCAGTATGTTTAATGGTCAGCTAATAATATGTTCAAATTGTCTCCTTCATGCTAGTGACAATTTCTAGTCAATTTTATTTCACAGTTGTGATTTTTTTTTTTCTTGCAGTGGCAATTTCCCTCTCCCACTGTTACAGCCTTGTTCCTTACTTGTTTTCTGTGTTTCTCTAACTGGGAAGAGACAGTGTGTGCTATCAGTATTTTAGTGTGCCAAGGAAATGTTTTACAACATAGATCTGCTCATCTTTCCCTTGGTAGAGTCACTAATTTGATTCCCCCTCTTTTACTAGCAGCCAACTATTATAAAACTTGTAGGAACTTACAGTTTCTCTTACTTTGTAAAATTTGCTTGAAATCAGTTCAACAAAGTTGGAATGCTTTGTGACACAATTTTACCTTTCTCCTGAAATGTATCTTGATTACATTTATCTTGTTTACGTATTTGTTAATGGTGTAATAATACAGATGTTAGCATTTTGTAACCTACTTTGCTGCTTAACTTTAGACTATTAAAGAAGAGTAAGCATCAAGAAAGAAATACTATATATATCCCAGAAGTGTTATTATGTGCTAATATACAGTGTCTTACATAGACCTCAGTAGGGATGAAAAAAGTAGAAATGCAAAACTTAATTGCTGATCATTTTCACAAATAAGAGGTGAGGTTAAGAATAGCCTAATTCCTAGCATGTCCTATCAAATCAAAGACAGTCTTCACATTGAGCATAGTAATATTGTTTATACAATAAACAATGTTACTACTCTTTGCCTAAAAAGCAAAGAAACATGACACAATCCCAAGATAATGGCAAAGACAGTGACAATGACAGTAAGAGCTAAGTTTAGTTGCTGCTAGTAAATTATTCATTTATATGGGGAAGTACACAAGATACAGCAAGGAAAATTCCAACTGGACCTAAGGAAAAAAATCAACCGTGAGGATTACCAAAGGTTGAGACAGGTTGCCCAGAGAGGCTGTAGAATTGCCATCCTTGGATATATCCAAACTGTATTTGGATAAACCCATGAGCAATCTGATTTAACTTTAATGCTAGACCTGCTTTGGGCAGGGGCATTGGACCATTGAACTTCTCAGCACAAGAAAGATATTAAACGTGTCCAGCACAGGGCCACAAAGATGACTGAGGGACTAGAGCATCTTCATATGAGGAGAGGCTGAGAGTGTGGCGAATCCTCAGCTGGGAGAAGGCTGGAGGGGATCTTACCAGGGTGTATAAATACTTGATGGGAGGGAATGAAGATGAGGAAGTTTGAGAAAGTCAAACTGTTCTTAGTAGTGCCCGCTGACAGGACAAGAGGTAATGGGCACAAATTGAAACACATGAAATCCCATCTTATCACAAAAAAGCATTTTGTTACTATGAGAGTTGTCAAAACTGGAACAGATTGCCCAGAGAGGTGGTGCAGTCTCCATCTGTGGAGATACTCAAAACCCAACTGGACACACAGTCCTAAACAACCTGCTCTAGCTGACACTGCTTGAGCAGAGGGGTTGGACTAGATGGTCTTAGGAGGTCTCTTCCAACCTAAGCCATTCTTTAAGTTTTCAAGATTTTAAGTCATAAAATGGCCTTTCCATCAGATGTCTAGAGACTCAGTATTCAGTGAAGGTGAATGATGTTGCTTCCCTCTAAATATCATTCCGATTGCTCCACAATATCTATTAAGAAAAGTAGGGATTTTTTTTTCATTATTTTCACACTCCAGATGTGTGCCAGTAATTCTTACATTTACAAAATATAAGCAAGTCTTAGTATAACTGGAGGGTAATTGGATACTTGCCTAGAAACACACTCCAGTGTGGCTCTATAGGGATGTAAGGTTGTGCTCATGTGGATCTACTGGCAGAATTAGAATTATTCACTCATTTCAAATGCTACTGAGAACTTGTCTGTATTGACCAATGTTTCTTTTCTCTCTCGAATTTACTTGAGAACTGATATCAAACTGGTATTTTTCAAAATTGTTGAAGCTGCATTAATGAGTAAAATTAATTAAATACATGGAGTTCACAAGTTCTTATGTGCACTGACTGTTCCTTTAAAAAGGTACATTTTATTTGTATCAAATGTAAAGAACTACTCTGATTCACATTAGAATGATCCAGTAGTTCTTCAGGGATTTCAACAAACTACCCCTCTACTTTGATAATGTATAGAAAGCAGTCTTTATTTTCTATATGTTAGATGAGGTCATATATTTAAAAAAAGACTTAGTTTTTTAAAAAAGTAAGTACTGTGTTAGAGGACACTCTGAGAACTACTGAGTACAACTCAGTCCATAGGAAAATTAAAAGTTTAAGAAACATTGGAAAAATGAGAGCAGCTGTATTTTCATCACTGAAATGAGGGCTATAATCAACCTCTCTGTAATAACCACGTTTGCTGTCTCTAATACATGATACATATTTACTGTGACTAGCTCAGTTTGTTAACTCTGTTTCTCTCCTAACATGAAAATGACCACCTTGTTTGATTAAAACACTATTCCTCTGTCACCTTGTAACTGCTGTAAGGAGGTCAAAATGCTCACATCACTTATATGGCCCTACATTTCTAAATAAACCTGTTGTATGCAATGCTAAAAGTTAACTACCTTTGAAATTATAACTAATTCATAAGCATTTATTAATGTAATTTGCTTCCTCCTGATACAACTAAGTATTTAAGGATCTTTGTTATACTACTTTCTTGTAATAATGAAATGAGAGCTGCTTCTGCACTGCTTCTCATTTGTTCTTTATGTTGTGGTGCTGAAAGGTGCTGAATGGCTCAACCTTCCTTGCGTTCACTGAGAGTTAAGGGCACTCAGCATCTCATAAATATGGCTTGGTACCAGCAGGACCCAGCTCCTGTGTTGTGGAGAGCTGAGGCAAAAATCTGTCATGTATGCTGTCACTTACCTGGTAGTCTTTAGAAGATGGGCTTCAGCATGGCGTGTGGGAACCTATACCAGCTGCATATGTTTGCAGGTATCACAACTACTGTGCAATTATTACATATGGGCTACACAGTATAAGAAATTATGTAACTGTGTTTTTTATGTGCTTGAATAGAACATTGGGTATCCATTATTGTGTAAACATGAGCTTAGCTGATAAAACAGTTTAGAAAATGTTGGGTTTTTTTTTTTCAAAACTATGCTTTGAAATCTCACTTAGAATACAGTTTATTTTTAAAACAAATCTTAGCAGACACAGTAATTTTGAAACAGCCAGGAGAACATCAGCAGTTGCTTGTTTTAAATGCATGTATATAAGTTTAATAACCTGTATCATCCTTTTCCACATTCAAGCAGGGTGACCCTCACGCTCATTCTGAAAAATGTACACTTCTGCTAAACTGACAGAATGTGACTACTAATTAAAATATTCCCATGAGATGTATGTATCGTTTATGTTGTCTACTTTCTCTGTTAAGAGTTTAGCATTCTCTAACCTTTGACTCAGCAGTGTGTGCTTTACGGTGTAACGCTGCAAGCAATGGTTAACAGTAGAAGGCCAAAACCATCAAAACACAACTTTTTGTTAATCTGTACCACATGCTGCTTTGAAAGATTTTTAGCTTTATAAACTTTTGTTCATGTCGTGGAAAAATAATCTCATACAGGATGAACATTTTATCAGGAAAAGTTATGGATCTTCTGAATTACTCTCTGTCGGGTTTCTCATGCATTCACCACTGCACTGTAACTTTAACAGTTTTTAATGCACCTGAGTCAGCCTGGCACTTCAACTGATGTAAACAGAGATCTACTGGAGGGTAAATATTCCAGAAGTAGGAAGGGATGGCAGGAGTAGGCCTTCATTATTAAAGCCTTCTGCTGTCGCAGCACATCCTCAAGGATGAAAGGGAGACTGCACGGGAAGGCCAACGCAAAATGAATATTTATTTCAAATGCAGAATGGACAAGCAAAGACCTAGCACACTCACACGTAACGCGATGGTATTGCAGCTAGTATAGGAAATGCCTTCTTTTATTTCTGTTATTATTGTTAAAAGGACCATAGAACAGATTTTATAGTAGTGCAACTGGAAAATACCATGGAGGCAGCTTCAGGTTTAGGGATAATTTCCGGGTAATACGGTGTATAGCTAAGACTAGGAGACGGCTTTCACTCGTGCTCGGTCTTTCTCCGGCTCGCTGGTCCCGGTTAGAGGGACGCACACGTGTAACTGTTCAGAGGATCTGGGCCTAACTTAGTCTAGGAGTTTCGTATGTCCTTTTAAAAGCCTGGGGGAGTGGGAAGAAGGGTTAGAAAAATGGGTTTAAGTTTCACCTTTCCACGGGCAGAAGCTGAAGTATTTTTACGAAACGGAATAAGGGCCGACGCGGAGCGGGGACGCGGCGGCGGCTCCTGCGCTCACCTGCGGCCGGCA
>NW_010131826.1:0-266 GCF_000699245.1 Pterocles gutturalis | reverse complement strand
GGTCTGGCTCGTTCATAGACCTCAGTCCTCTGTCCTCTCTTCTACAGTCATCACTTCTGCCTTCAATGTGCTCATTGCCTCCCAGCTTACCTGTCTTACTCGTACTCCATCCATCCATCCATCCATCCATGCATCCATCTCTTCCTCCCTCCCTCCCACCCAATCTTCTTTTCCTCATTCTCTTCTCCTCTTCTTCACCCTGACTGTCCTTCCAGACATCCCTCATCCATTCTTATCTGCAACAAACCACTCTTCGAGACATTGTC
>NW_010131825.1:0-257 GCF_000699245.1 Pterocles gutturalis | reverse complement strand
CGGGAGACAAGCCCCCCCCCACCAGGAGACCCCCTGGGTCAGCACAGAGACGTGAGGTTTCCTGGGACCAGCTCTGAAACTCCAGGAGCCGTTCCAGAACCCCTCAGGACAGCGAGGGGACACTGAACCGGATTCTTGGGCTCCTCAGCAAGTCCCTGGACAACAGGCGAAGGAAAAGGCTGACGCTGGGTCTATTTTACACTTGCATCATCTCATCTTTTGCTTTTTCCCCTATGGCTGTTTTTTCCCGATTTACA
>NW_010131824.1:0-481 GCF_000699245.1 Pterocles gutturalis | reverse complement strand
TCCCCGGCGCGCTTCCGGTCTATTTCCGTGCATGGGACATCTCTGCTTGTCCTCAGACCCTCATTTTGGGGGTCCCACGGGGGGTTTTGCTGGGTTTGGATGTGTGGGGACATCTCTGCGTGTCCTCAGCCCCCAATTTTGGGGGTCCCATGGTGCTTTTTCATGGGTTTCCATTCTTGGGGACATCTCTGCCCACCCTCAGTCCCCAATTTTGGGGGCCCCGTGGTGCTTTTTCATGGGTTTCCATTCTTGGGGACATCTCTCCTTGTCCTCAGACCCTCATTTTGGGGTGATATTGCTGGTCCCTCGGGGGTTATTGGTGGGTTTCCGTTCTTGGGGACATCTCTGCCCATCCTCAACCCCCAATTTTGGGGGTCCCACAGGGGTTTTTGGAGGATTTCTGTGTGTGGGGCCGTCTTTGCCCGTCCTCAGCCCCCCATTTTCGGTGTTCTCTCCCCGCCGCAGTTCCCGCGCCGAGGTC
>NW_010131823.1:5927-6202 GCF_000699245.1 Pterocles gutturalis | reverse complement strand
GAATATATATAATATCATGTATAGGATGTATAATACTATATATTATGAGATACAGCCCTTCTGCTGGACCCTGAACCACCAGCACAGGGGCCAGGTTCCACTTTCGGAGCCACAGATACTACTGGGAGCTGTGGTTCCAGCCCAGAGCAAGCGAACTGCTCCTGCCCGCACACCGGGAGGATGCTTCGCTGCACGCACGAGCTGTGCCCGCTCCATCCCCAGGGTGGGTGTCTGCCAGCCTCCCTCCTCCTGGCTTTTGGGGAAACCAGCAACAC
>NW_010131823.1:0-5882 GCF_000699245.1 Pterocles gutturalis | reverse complement strand
GCAACCTTTAAATCTAAACACAGGTGGAGAAGAACAACGCTGGGATGGGTGGGTCTGTCGTTGCCTTCTACTGAGTCTTGATCGGGGTGGAGGGATGGGATGAGGGGTAATGGGTTTAAGCTGAAAGAGGGGAGATGGAGATGAGATATTCGGAAGAAATGTTTTCCTGTGTGGGGGGTGAGGCAGTGGCCCAGGGTGCCCAGAGAAGCTGTGGGTGCCCCATCCCTCGCGGAGGCCAGGCTGGATGAGGCTTTGGCCAACCTGGGCTAGTGGGAGGTGTCCCTGCCCATGGCAGGGGTGGCACTGGATGATCTCTAAGGTCCCTTCCAGCCCAAACCCTCCTGGGATTCTGGGATTCTATGATCCCTCCTGCACTGACAATGCACATCCGTCCCCAAGGCTGGTCTCCATCAACAGCCCCTCGCACCACCAAGGATGAAGAGGAAAAGCTTTACTGAGCTGGAGCTGGGACCACGGGGGAGGACACGGTGTGGCACCCTGGGAGGGCTCTGCAGCCATCTCCTGGGACATCACCAGGGACCACAGGGCAGCTGTGTCCTCCGGAGTCTCGCACACGCGTGTCCCAGGCTCTGGGGGATGCAGAGCCCAGGTGCTGCCAGAGCTCCTGGGAGCGGTGATGGGCACGCATCTGCCCCACAGCCCCAGAGGTGGGAAAACACGGAAACCTCACCTTAGCTCCGAGCTGGATTTCAAGGCAAGCAGCAAATCACCATAAAAATGCAAACTTCTGATTCCACTGGCTGTTAAAAACAGGCATTAGCCAGAAATGGGAGACCTGTGTCATAAAACTCAGAGATGTTCCTAAGCTATATTTAGCTGGGAAGATCACTACCTTTCTGACTGCAAGAACAGCTTGCGAGCTTGAAATATTTTTATAGTTTTTCTGCCTCTAAGTTCATCTAAGAAAAGGCAGCACCTCTCACCGCTAACTGCATTTGCCTGGCATATTTGCAGCCACACGCTTGCAGCAGCGACGTATTTATAATGATATTTTTATAGATATAACAAACACTGCCTCTGCTGGCTCTGCCCTCGCAGCTCCTGCAGTCTGAGTGGCACAACCCATATTTTCCTGATGGCTCCAGAGTCGTTCTCAGGGAATTCTGTCCAGCCCTTTGCTTTGCACTTGCTGGTGCAGGATGCTCTGGTTGGCCTCAGGGATAAAGCATGTTGAGCGATGCTCAGGAAGGAGCCGGATGTGTTTCCCGTTCCTTTCAGCTGAGGACTGTTAGGGAGGGAAGGGACGGGCATCTTTTGTTTCCCAGATTCCTCCTAGCTCGGCATGTGTGGCCGTCTTGTGAAATAGGGTTGGAAACCTGAGCAAAAGCGTAAACAGACCTGGAGGAGATGAGGTTTAAAATCCTGCTTTCAGTTCTGCCCTGAGATGCAGGGAGTTCGTTTTGCTTTAAAATGCTTTGCTGAAAAGCACCATCAATCAGTATACGGGCTTTCCTTGGGGCATGTGCTTCCTGAAATGGCTAAAAATGTCAAACATCGTGAGACAAAACTATTAAAAAAAAAGTATTGGTGGAAAAAGGCAGCGTGACGGACGGATAAGACCTGGGGATTGCAATCAGGGCACACGTGGTGGTGAAAGTGTTTCCAGCAGGCAGTCATGCTTTGCCGCTCATGATTTTATCCGAGTGAATAATTTTTCAATAAAATGTGCAATGAAGAATCCATGTATTATTCAGAATGTCGTACTGCCATTTGGTTTTAATAAGTGAACGAAGAATAGCGCTCAGGTATTCCTCCTTCTCGAACGTGAGCCAGGGCACATGACACGATGCACCGGTGATGCACTGACCTCCTCCTCCTTTGCTCTTGGCCCCCCAGGGATGATGGTTTCTGTCTCTGCTCCGTACCAAAGAACACAGGCTGGGAAAACAGGGACCCTCTGAGTCCCCACGGGGTGTCAAACCAAACGGGAGGTTCTTTGTCCTGGTGGGGCTACGGCTGCTCAAGGAAAGGAGAAATACAGATCCACTTCTGCTGGCACCCCCCATCGAGTTCCCACCAGCCGGGCAAAGGGGGGATGAAGAGCGATCATTGATCCAGGGACTGCAGAAGAAAATCAAGGCAGCCTTAAATCTGCAGTTCTCTCCAGGATGAGCAGCAAGATGCGATACAGAAAGTGCTTCACTCAACCTCTACACAACCTAGGATTTACCTTCCAAGGGAAACCCAGGTGTGGTTCTTAACCGTGGCTATAGCTCACCGCTGGAACAAGTGACCACGGATGGTGGTGAACGTTGTCCCTGGTGGTGTTTCATCCAGAGTCTTCCTAAAAGGTCCCCGTGCCACAAAACACTTTGTGTGGAGCACAGAGCCTTTGGGGGAAACGTTAGAGTTCAGATAACAGACAACATCAGACCCCATCGTCTCAGCTGTCTTTAAAAGCTGTGTCCTGCACATCAGAAAGAAAAAGAAGATTTAATACAGAGGAAAAGGAACAGAAAGAGGGGAAGGTGCTGAAAAAACGACTGCCCTGGAAACCCTCCCAGCCCCTCCACTCACACAGTTTTCCTAAACTTGGAGGAATCGCTGTTTTGAAGCTTGAAGAGGGTGATGCATTATTAATAGGAAACATTTCCTGACTGCATCGGCTGAATTTTAGAGATATTGATAGTGTTTTGTAGCCAGCTGCACACCAGCTACACGGTGTGTCTGCCACAGCTACGAAACACATATGGTGATAAATACAGTTGTCTCTTTTGCTCAGGAATTCAATATTTCTCCAAGCCCTTTGTCGTGGTTTAGCCCTGGCAGGCAGCTCGGTACCACACAGCCGCTCACTCACCCCCCTGCAGCGGGATGGAGAGAGAATTGGAAGGGTAAAAGTGAAAAATCTCAGGAGTTGAGATAAAGACAATTTAATAGGCAAATTAAACCTATCCTCCTTCTTCCCTCATCTTTATTGCTGAGCACATCTACAGTCTGGGATATCCTTTTGGTCAGCTGGGGTCGGCTGTCCCAACTGTGGCCCCTCCAAACTCCTTGTGCACCCCAAGGCTGCTCGCTGGTGGGGTGAGAAGCAAAAAAGGCCTTAAGGTGGTGCAAGAACTGCTCAGCAATAGCTAAAGCATCCCTGGGTTATCGGCACTGTTTTCAGCGCAAGTCGAAAACATAGCCCCATATGAGCCACTATGAATAAAATTAATTCTATCCTAGACAAAACTATTACACGCTTCCTGCTCATTTATATCTATATAAACAAAATTCCCTAGGTAGATGTTATGGCATGCAGGGTTTGTCCAGAAATACCGTTATCAGTGGGATAAGTGCTTGGGTCCCTGCTGTAAAATGAGAGGTAACACAAAAATGTCCTATCACCTTGTCATCCTTCAGCCAACCACCCTTCTCCTACCCCGTTCTTTGTCTCTCCCTCCTGGACCACCGCAGTCTTCCACTGAGATGCCTCAATGACCATACTCAGATGTTGTCTTCATCCCCTTTCTCGACCACCTCAGCTTTTCACTCCCTGTTTTTCCCATCTTTCCTCCAGAGAGATTCCTACTGAGCAGCCCAAGCCCCAGAAGAGCTCTTTCTTACCCCAGGTGTATGCTGTTAATTCGGGACACGTCCCTTCCTACAAGCAGAACCGTTTCCTTTTGGTGTGTCCGGTTCCTTTGCTCGCCAGGGCTCTCTCTCAGGAGTTTCCAACACTTCTTCCCCTTTCCAGCCCTCTCGGCAGGCTAAAGAATTAAGAACTGTATTTTCCCAAGTGTCAGAGCCGTCTTTGAACCACAGACATTAAATAATTATCTCATTCGTTGGATAACACATGGCTGATAAAGACACACCATCGAAGTAGTACGCAAGTCCAACACTGATATTTATTTACCTGAAATTTTGCAATTTCAAGTGTAATTTCTTGTTATTGTTGTTATTTAGCATTTTTGGTGTTATTTAGCACCTCAGTCGTGCAGCCCAGGCAGAGAAGCAATTGGTAGCAGCAGTATTTACTGTCTCTGCCTTTGCTATGTGTTTAAGCACAGGTCAGGCACTTCAATATAATAGTAGAGGTGCAGAATGAAAAGATAATCCCTGCTGTCAAAAGCTTCAGATCTAAGGACAATAGAGGAGAAAGAAATGAGGGGAAAAAAAAAAAGAACAGCAAATAGCATGGGTCATCATGCGAGGCTGCAGGAGCGGTGTGTGTCACTGCACGACATCAGGGGAACGAGGATTCATTGCAAATTATGGACTTCATGAGCAGAAACAGCTGGAAAACAGAGGGGGTTGGGATGAGTTAGATTTCCATTTTCATGTCGCTCTTCATATCAAAATCATCTGGAGGAGACAAAACTTCATTGTCAGTAAAACAGCAAGGCAAATATCCAATAATCGTCCACGGCTATTGCACTGTCACTGCAACTGGCTGGAGACTGATTTCAGCTTTTAGATGGAACCGAACATTTTTCAGTACTCAGACTGAAAAACATGAAGGAGCCAGAGGACAGGGATAACCACAAGAATGTGTGGGCTATAAAATGCTCTAATGGTCAGATAAAATCTGTGGACCCAGGAAAACTCCTGGAAAACTCTCTGCCAGGGACTTCTCTTATGTCCCACCAGAGAAGCTCCTCCTTGACATGAGGACCCTGAGGATCTGTTTGGGTTTTGTGCTGTAGGTGATGGGGTTCAGCATGGGGGGGAGCAGCAGGTAGACGTTGGCCATGAAGGCATGAATGAGTGGGCAAGCATGCTGGCCATACTGGTGAACCACGGACAGAATGAGAGGGCAAGCATGCTGGCCGTACTGGTGAACCAGGGACAAACCAGCCATGGGGATGTACAGGATCAGGACTGGCTGGGTAATGGACCAAGCTGTTCAAAGCCTTGAGATGTTTCCTCTGGGATGCGATACTCAGAATGGCCCCAGCAATCGGTATATATGACATGAAGATGAGGTTGAGGTCAAATGTCAGAAAGAGAAAGGCGACAGCAAAGTCGTAGCAGGTATTGAATGCAATGTCTGCACATTTGCTTGATCAGACCGCAGGCGATGGCAGCCCTCCTCGGTATCGCACAGAGCAGCCAGCCCAGTCCTGCCTGTCCTGGCACTGGTGAGGATGGAGGAGTATCTCAGAGGGCAGCAGATCATAGAATCATCGAATGGTTAGGGTTGGAAGGGATGGCCACGTAATGATCAAAGGCCATGGCCAAAAACGAGGACTCCAGGAAGGAGAAGGAATGAACAAAATAAAACTGAGCAAAACCGGCTCCAAAACTGATTTCCTTGTAGTTGACCCAGAAAACACTTATAGAATCACAGAATCACAGAAGGATTTGGGTTGGAAGGGACCTTAGAGCCCATTACCTGGTGTAATAAACACCAACATGCATTGCTGCTGTTGTTATAAACAGCATTAATCGAAGGAAAAGGGAGGAGAGGTTGCAGTTAAATAATGCAAAGTTAAAGTTTGCAGATAAACAATGACTAATCAAATGTACCGGGTGAAGCAAAGACATTGGTGCCTATTTCAGGTGCACCTGTGGCATTTCAGTTCTGTTTTATGGAGTGGGGAGACCCTTGCGTCATGGTTTCCCACCCCAGGAATAAGCCGGAGCCTCTCTTTCCACGATGAATTTGGTAGTGCTGCCAAGTTGTTTCCCTGGTTTCATGGTGGTCTCCTCTCCTCCCTCTTCCCACCCAACACTGATGCCTGATGCCTTGGGTTCAGGGAGCCCGACGCAGCTGAGGAGCCACATCTCCAGGTGCCACCATGTCACACACCTTCACTCGCCCAAACACAGCCAGGGAACATCCTCCGGGTCTTTACACCCAATGCCCGTGCTTTGAAACAGATGCTTGGAGAAGCAGCTGGCAGGAGAAGTGTTTAAAAAAATATTTATAT
>NW_010131822.1:0-488 GCF_000699245.1 Pterocles gutturalis | reverse complement strand
TAGCCTCTAAACAAGCTGGGAACCAGCCTCGTTCTTTGGACTGAAACCAAGAGACCAGGAGGTGAGAAGTTCAACTCCAATGAAGACTCATTTACTTCATCCTGTCGACCACCGGACGACCACCAGGGAGCACTACGCAGGCACAGAAGGACTCTTTAGCTAAGCTAGGCGGGGCTGGGTAAGTAATATGAATGGCTGGATTACGAAACTTAATGCATACGCAACATTTTGGGGAATAAAGAGAGGAATAGGTTTTGCGAAAAGGCGCGCATGTCTTTGGTGGAGCTATCCCCCATGCGTCTCAGTGCTGAATAAAGGACATACCTACTGTACAACTTTCACGAGCTGGGGAGTCTTTCTGCTTCACTTTGAACCTGTGACCCTTTGACTTCACAACCTTTTGACCTTGACCTGGTGACCTTTTGACCTTGACACCGTGACCGGTCGACCGTTGACCCGTGCAGTAACCACCAGAGCCCTCCCAGTGC
>NW_010131821.1:26678-30514 GCF_000699245.1 Pterocles gutturalis | reverse complement strand
GCGGGAGGGGAAGAACACCACAGTACCTCTGATCCTCTGCACAAGCCTTCTCTGAGCTCCCAGCAACAATAAATACTAATAAATACAAACTTTTCCACACTTTCTGCTTGCAACCCCAGAAGCTGGGCAACTTCACCCAGAGCCTCCCTCCCAACACTTCACTTCCTCCCCACACCCCAGCTCCAGCCAAGTCTCCAAGCTGGGAGCACTGCCTGCAGAAGGCTTCAGCGTGTCCCTGGATTGCGGGGGCTGCTACTCAGCCCCTGCCCCTCCTGGTGAAGCCCTCTCGGTGATCTCAGCTCTGCTGTAGGGCACAGGCACAGTGTCCGTGCTGCTCAGAAGGACAGAAGCATGCAGGAGGGCGATACTTCACGGTGGTGCTTGCTTGCTGGCCCTTTATTCATCTGTCCCCAAAGTGCTGGGCTGGAGGTTCCCCGGCAGCCCTGGGGGATGGACAAGGTCAGGCCCGGGGCGAGTAGCAGGGGTTCCTTGGCATCTCCGTGAAGGATTTTAGTTCATAGGGGATCCTCGAATCCACCTCGATCGACTTGCGGGAGAAAAGCAGCCGGATGTCATTGTGAAGGTAGATCTTCCCCGACTTGGAGCTGTGAAACCTGAGTGGAGATAAGAGCAGGGCAAAGGGACCTCAGGCTCCCAGGCAAGGGCAGGACAGCTTCAACAGGGGACATGACCCCCTCACCTACTTCAGCCCCTGGTCCAGGTGAGCACATTCTGGTTGCCTTCAGAGGGTCAGAGACTGCTGACCTTGCACAGGGTGGCAGCTCCGACCTCCCTGAAGGAGTAGCCAGTCCCTGCTCCTCACCAGGGTGAGGGGGTCAGGCTGCCATCCCCCTGCTCTGACCTGCAGGGGGGAGGCACGGACACATGGGAGACAAGCCCAGGGGTGATCCCAGGGCAGTTGTCCATCCCTCTGGGCATGCCCTACCTTAGGTGCATCAGGTAGCAGAGGACCCTGCAGGGTGGGCTGTTGCCCGGTGGGTCACTGGGGGCCATGGTGGCCCCTTCTTCCTCCCCCACGGGCACCAGAAAGATGCGATGGCGTAGGAAGGTCATGTGGTTGGCTGGCATATCCTGGAAGTCATACATCACCAAGAACATCTTCACCACAGTCTTGTTGGGGTTAAATAAGGTCTGAGGACAGAGGGATAGGGGGTGAGACTGGAAAGGGCACAGGAATGGATCCGTAGGGCAGGGCTGGGACATCTAGAGGCAGCACAAGTGGGCCCCACACCACCCCAGAGGGCTAAGCCTGAAGCCACAGGTCAGACCTTTCCACCCATCTCCATTTCTGTGGCTCCATCTCATCCCCACTGCATGTACAGGCTTTTCTGCTGAGACCCCAACCCTGCCCACTAACCTCTTCCTGCATCTCCCATCACCTTGTCTCTCTGCCAGCACCCCAGGGACCCTGTGCTCCTCTCCGCTGTGCTGTCTTGGTTGCCACGAAACCCCTCTGTACAGCTTTCTGGCTGCTGTCCTGCCAAAGAATGTAACGGAGCATATCTACACTGGGGAGCAAGTAGAGCCCACCCGGCCCCCTCCCCATGCTGCTACTGGAGTTCAGGGAATGACTCACCACTTGGATGGTTCCAGCTTTGGGGACACTGTAACCCTTCTTTCCCAAGGCCTCCAAGTCAATCACTCCCTGGGGCAAACCAAACAGCATATGAGAGGGGGAGAAAGCACACAGAGAGCCCAGCTGGGACCCTGCCCAGGGCTGAGAGCCCCTCCTGCCAGGAACACCTGGCAGAAGGCAGCAAGAAGCTGTCCAGCTCAGTCTTTCTCCAGACCAGGGGAACGAACAAGCAGCAAGACAGAAATGATGGCAAAGCAACAGCCATGAGATGGCTGGGCAGCAGCCTGCCTGTTTATATGCCTGCAAGGGTTCCTA
Source organism: Pterocles gutturalis (assembly GCF_000699245.1). NCBI lineage: Eukaryota > Metazoa > Chordata > Aves > Pterocliformes > Pteroclidae > Pterocles > Pterocles gutturalis. The sequence continues at coordinate 28,602 of NW_010131821.1, read as the reverse complement.
CTTCTTTCCCTCTTTGCTTTTTGGTTTAAATACCACCTTGGCACAGCAGCAGTCTCTGCAGGTAGGTGGTTGCTCGGGCCATGCTCATGCTCTCCAGAGAGGGGAAGCCCCCAGGATGCTCAGTGCCTGGAAACAGCTCCCACTCACCTCCCCCACGGTCCCAGCCCTCCCTTGTCTGCGTACCAGGAAAGGCGATGGCGCACTGTGTTCAGAGATGTCAAAATAGGTGACGTCAACAGGCAGGGTGGCATGCTGTGGGCAGTAGGAGCCACTGGCACCGATCTCTGCTGTGAACCCCTCGATCCTCCCTGATGGTGCAAAGCGCCCTTTCAGGATGGACTCCTGAAAGAGAAGGGAAGCATTAGGGACCATCAAACACCAGTCCTGCCCCTTGCCTTGAATCTGCAGGTGAGATCACCCCCATCTCCACTGCAACCACATGTCCGCTTGCCCTCACATGTCTCCCAGCTTTCTGGAGATGACCCGTGAGGGGCCCTGGCTGAAACCATCTAACACAGAGAAGCAGTGAGAGCACCTTGGATCAGCCACTCAGCTCTGCAGCGGCCATCCCAGCAAGGTCAGGGTCTCATCACCCATCTGCTGGCTGAGCCATTCTGCTGTGCAACACAGCCACTGCATGCCAGGCCCTTGGGAACAACCAGCCCAGACCCACGACAGGGATCCCATCAGGTTCAGGCTCTCATGCCCATCTCCAGCCCAGCCTGAAGCCCCCTGGACCCACCTCTCTCCCTGGCAGGTTGGTGCTGTTACCTCAAAGTTGCCCAGGAGAGCATGGCTGATGGTGGTGGTGGTCCAGGGTGCTGCAGAAGACCGCGTACCCCTCCGTAGACTGCTCCAGAGATGTTGCCTTTGAGAAAGGAGAGAAGATTGGTGTCAGAGTGGAGAGCATTGAGCCCTGTGCTTCCCTTTCCAGGTCCCCCTGTCCCTTTATTTGGTGGAGGTTGAATCCATTTTCCTACCCTCCAGGGGCAGCAGATGTCCTTCCACCCCACAGCCTGGGGTACTGTGGAGGGAAGACACCTGGGGCAGGGCACGGGAGAGAATTAGACTCAACATGACCCTCCCACTGGGCTGCAGGGTGCCAGAGTGGCTGGTAAGCCCCCAAGTCCATCCTGCAGGCCTGCTGGGACACTCACGATTTGAGGCGCAGCCCACTCTTCAGCCTCCTCCCGACCATAGGGCAACCCGCAGAGCTCTGGAGGGGACATGAAACCAAGAACAGGGTTAGGGCAGCAACTGGGAACTGTGCACCCCTCTGCAGAAGCAGCTGTCAGGGCTGGAGTGTCTGGTGGAGGTGTGGGACTGCCCAAACCCCAAAGTGGCTCTGCTGGGGATGAGAATGCTGGAACCCAAGCTACAGGTGCAACACACAGCTCCCACTCTGCAAAGCAAGTCAGGACCAGCCCCAGTGACAAGACACCCCCAGACAAAGCCAGGCACCAACACCCCCTTGCACCTCCTAGGGAACAGTAACACCTACGATGAAGCTCCCGGACCAGCCCGGGAAAAGTCCCACCCCTTGGTGATTCATGAAAATTTTTTAGTGCCGCTGGCCAGAGGGGCGTGCTGCCTGCCCCTGCCCACAGCCAGCCTCCTACAGCTGTAGGTTGGGGGGTTAAAGGCAGGGACACACTGCAGCTTCCTTTTAAAGATATCCCCTTTTCAAGGGCTTTCCCTTCTGGAAGCCACACAAAGGGCAGTACAACACAAAGGGATGATGGAGCTGGCTGGCATGACCAGGCGGGAAAACCCAGGGAAGCTGCTGAAGAACTTCACTCTGGAAGGACAGTGCTAGGGGCAGCTGGGCTGGGGACCAGTCACCAAAAAGGGCATGTGAACAGGGATGCAGCTGGGCCTCATGGATGCTGTGTCCCGTCTCCAAGCAGCAACGAGCGAGGGCCGC
>NW_010131821.1:11952-26635 GCF_000699245.1 Pterocles gutturalis | reverse complement strand
CCGGGGAAGGAGAGGAGCATGCCAGCTCTGGTGTGAGCTGGCTGCAGCCTCAGCTGGCAAGACATGGTGAAGGCAGGGAGCTGGTCAGGAGGGGCACGGACAAATCACAGGCAGCTTGTGAGCTGCTAGGGTTGTTGCAAAGCTTCAGAGTCCATCCCATTTCTGATAGCTTGTAGTACCCTGGGGACACACCATGGTCCCCCCAGAACTGCAGAAAAGCCAGTGGAACCTTTGCATACAGCCCTGGGGCCCCGACTCCCTGTCCGGAGCATGTGCAGCCCTGCTTGCTGACACTAAACCCTCACCCTGATGGATATCATGGCCAGGGTCACAAGCTGTCACACACCTCCACGTTCCTCCTCATCAGGCAGGCAGAGGCCGGATGCTCTTCCCAAGCCTGCTGGTAAGTCTGGCTTAATGTGAAGCTGTCAGACACTGAGTGTCACCCCATGCCATGTGTCCAGCTCTCACCAACGTGGGGAGGTCATGTCCTGTCTGAGGAAGGCTCTCCAGGCTAGAGAGCTAGCTGGAGGCAGAGGATACAGTGACCACAAGGTGTCAAGAACTAGTGACAACCTACAGACCATGTATCCCAGGGCTTGCTGTCAGCTGCTGCCCTGCTCACACCAGTGCTGTGGCACTGGGACAGGTCAGGGCACTGCGTCACAATCGACCACCACAGTGCCCATGAGGATGGCCCTGAGCTCTGGGTGTCCCTGGGCCATTCCTGACCTCCTCCCAAAAGCGATGCTCACCTTGGCTGCAGGAAGGAGGTGATTCCAGAAAGGGGCCCCCTTTGCATCGGTGCTGCGGCAGGCTGTGGGCACCAGATGGCACGGCATGACCCTCTTTTTCCTTGCCGGAGGGGACAGGCTCTCATCCTCAGAACAGGAGTCGGCCACAACCTCACCAGCAGGCAGCAGCTTCCTTTTGGCTGGGCAGGTGCTGACACTGAGGTGGCTGCTCCCGCAGGGCGTCTTCTCCAGGGAGCTCAGGTTGCTGGGCTCAGGGCTGAGCGCTGTCTGTGGAGCTGGGGGCTCCTTGCAGCCATTGGCCACCACTGGCCATTCATCTTCTCTGCTAGCCCTGCTGCTGTGAGCTGGGCTGCTCCCTGGCTTCTCGCTCTTCCCATCAGAGTCCAACCAGGCTGTTTGTGCAATATTGTGCAAATCAAGGTGAAGCAGGCTGTGGCCACTTGGCCGCTCCCCATTCTCTCCATAGTCTGTGAGCTGATCCCCTAATGAGACAGGGCAACTGTCTCTCATGTGCAAAGTATTGCAAGCAATGCGCTGTGGCCAGGAGGAGACATCCTGAGACTTCTCCTTTCTGCTGGCCTTGGGGCTGTGTCTAGGGCTGTCCTCACACCGGTGCTCCACAACCCGCAGCCCGCTGTGGGAGAAATGCTGGGCAGAGCCACACAGGGACAGCTCCTCCACCAGCAAACCATCCTCAAAGGTATCGTCATCATCCAGGGAAGCCTGCCCAGGGCCCCCGTCATGCTTGCCATCTACCCCCCCACCACCCCAGTGAGTTCGTTTTGGATCTCGTCCCCCCTCCGGAGTTCGCTGCTCAGGGTAACCTCTCTTGATGGCTGACCAGCTGCCTGCCTGCTGCTCCGTGCTCTCAGAGGAGTTGGAGAGATGGGAGAAGATAGAAACCTGGTAAACCTTCTGGCGCTTGATGTCTGTCTCGTTAAAGCCCATGAGGATGCCACGGTGGGTGCAGCGCTGCGAGGAAGGCTCCAAGGGTGCCTCTCCACTGGGCCGGGACAGGCTGGGGTCCGTGCTGTGCTCTGGGGGCAGAGAAGTCTCCGTGTGGATGTGCCGCATGGAGCCTCACTTGCTTGGACTCCGAGCAGACCCGGAGTCAGGACAGCCCATGCAGCAGCAGGAGGGGGACCGTAAAGTGCCACAGGTCAGAGTGCGAGGGCAGGGGGTGGGAGCTGGACCCCTCCTTCCTCAGGATGTCCAGGCGAGCCCTCCGCTATGGGGTGCACTGCAGCACAGCATCTGAAAAGACAGAGCAGGACGCCGCAGATCAGGATGGGATTGCTATCCTCATCCGGGCTTCCTGCTGCAAGGTTCCTGCCAGGACATAGGCAGCTAGCTCCCTGTACAGCCCCACTCAAACCTCCCTCTCTGGGGACAGGAAGAGTAATCAGGCTGGTGTGGCTCTCCGGGAACCCTGTGCTGTCATCCACCTGCAGGGTCAGCACTTCCTTACCACCCTGGGCATGGAGAGGAGTCTCCAGCGAGGCTGGAGGCTACTGGGGACAAGCCTGGACAAGTGGGGAAAAGGGGGCCTGCCCTCTGCCAGTGACTTGATGTGCTTGTGCTGTTCCAGGGCACAGGAGGCAGGCAGGTCAGACAAGTCCCGAGGGATCAGGCCTGTAATCACCCCTTTGGGCAGCAGCAACAAATCTCCCAGTGTTTGCCAAGACAGCCTGTCCCATGCCACACTCTGCCAGCCCCATGGCAGGGACATAAAGGTGGCTAGGCAGCCTGGGGAAACCTGACCTAACTCACAGCTCTGTGAGCTTGGACCAGAGACCTCCACCACCTCAACTAGCATTTGGGTGGCACCAGGGGCTGTAGAGCCACACCATGGCTCCCACACCATCCCCCCACCCCTGCCTGCCCTTAGGGCCTGACCTCCTCTGTGCTGCATGGCACCTCACTTTCGATTTTCAGCCCAGTTTCAGAGCTGTGAGGATCTTGGCCACAAGTTTTTCCAGCATGGTAAGTACCAAAATGGCTGCAAGAACTGAGGAGATGCAGGAAAAGTCACCGGCAGGCTGAGAAGCTCCAGAGCCTTACAGGCTGCCTGTGCCTGGCAGCTCTGCCCTTTGCCTGTCCCAACAGCTCTGCCTGCTCTTGTGGAGTAAAGGCTTGAAGGGCAGGCATGCAAGAGGGGAATTTGTTCTCTAAATGGGTCAAGGCTGTCTGGAGAGCAAGGCTGCAAATGGTATTTTGACACCTGCCAAGACAGGTATGGGAAAGTGGCAGGCCAGAGTGGTGGAGCCCAGGGATGTTGTTTAAAAGGAGTGACAAAAGGTACAACCATGCACCAGCACATGCTGGGGGCTGACCAGCTGGAAAGCAGCTTTGCAGAAAAGACACTGGGATCCAGGTGGACACCCAAGTTGAACATGAGCCAGCAATATACCCTTGCCACAAAGAAAGTCAACAGTATCCTGGGCTGCATTAGGCACAGTAGTGACAACAGGTCAAGGCAGGTGATCCTCCTTCTCTGCTCAGCACTGGTGAGGCCACACCTGAGAGAGTGCCGCAAAGGGCCACTAAGATAATTAAGGGACTGGAGCACCTCTCCTATGAGGAGAGGCTGGGAGAGCTGGGACTTGTTCAGCCTGGAGAAGACCAAGGCTCAGGGGGATCTTATCAAGGCCTGAAGCAAAGGTGCAAAGAGGACACAGTCAGGCTCTTTCCAGTGGTGTTCAGTGACAGGACAAGAGGCAATGAGCATAAACTGGAACACAGGAGCAGAGGGGTTGGACCAGATGACCTCCAGAGGTCCCTGCCAACCTCAACCCCTCTGTGTAACCCGTCACACTGCAGCCTGTCCTGGCTGCTCCCCACACTCACCCCTCTGCAGCAGAACCCTGCTTTGCTCTGGATTAACTTCCCTGTCCCGCAGCGGGTGGTCGTTGGCACAACTAGCTGAAGACACCAGCCAGTCAGGAACCCCCCAGAAGCGGCGTGGCTGCCGTGGAATGGTTCCCACCATCACGGTGTGCCTCCAAACCTCTGCACCGTCCTCTCAGCTCTTCAGTGTGCACAGTGGTTCTGAGGGGAAGGAAAGAGAGAGATGGAGGGCTGGAATGATTCAGACGCTTTCCAGGAGAAGGGCAGGAGGTTACTGCCTGCCTGCAAGGTCACACAGGCAGAGAAGGCAGCATTAAGGCTCAGCCACTCCCAACCTCCCAAACCCAAAGTCAACATACACGTTGGCCATCTCATACAGTGCTACCACCTTGACTTCCACTTAAATCACAAATACTTTAAGCTAAGCTGTAAGCTCTCATACCTGGCTCATATTTTACATTCTTTTTACATGTGTTCCTGTATGAAAACCTGTGCATATGAACAGATCCCTGTTTCTTTCTGGTGGCCATTCCATGTCTTGTTTCCCAAGACACTGCAAATAACCAGCAGCCTCTGAGCCTCCAGCAAACCACTGGTCTCACGTCCACCTCCTGCCCCTTTCAGCCACAGCCCAGGACACTTTCTGACACTGCACACAAGGAGAAGAGCTTGCAACTGTTTTCTTCCAATAAGAGATCCCTGGCAGGGAAGGCAGAAACCAGGAGCCTGAAAATGCTAAGCCATGATGGCCCCCCACCAGCATCCCCCAGCGCAAAGACAGCAGTCCTTTCGTGTGCACAGCACTCACCTGCTCAGATGCAGCCTTAATGCACAACAGAGATTTGCAGATGCAACACAGCTCCCCTGCAGTCATAATCCACTGGCACTGCAGCTTTGATGCCTGGAAGGGGGCAAGGAGGTGAGTCAGCCTGGGAAGCAGCTTGTGGTACAATACCTTCAGAGTGGGTAGGAGCCCTCAGACACCTCCACCCTCGTCCTTCTGTGCCAGGGGCAGCCTGTAAGTTTTGCTGTCCCAGCACCCTCTGAGTGAAGGAGGAAACGCTGCCTATCCCTGGGGAACATGCCCTCCTTACCTCCCTCCCCATGCAGCCTTCGGCTGGGGGCTCACCGCAGCGGCCGTCCAGAGGGAAGCTGCCATCTGTCCCACCAGCCATCCCACCCATGAGCACTGTTCTGAATCTGGAAAGAGCAGAGCCAGGTAGATGAACAAAATCCCCAAAAAGGATGCTCAGAGGCACCAAACACCCAGGTGCACCTCCCTTCCAGCACCCTGGACCAGCACATTCTGCATCCCATCATGTTGGTGGTGGGAAGTCAGCTTCAGCAGGTCACTCGCTGTGCTTGCTGCCTGACCTCACCTGCCCCAGGAAATGGGCTGTTCTTTCATTACATTTCCAATAAGATTTCTAATTATCAGGGAGTCATGGCCAGTCCCCAAGAGTCAGCCAGCCCAAAAGCCACTGCCAGCAGTGCTGGGGAGGGGCACTGCCAGCAACCAGCCAGAACAGGAATACAACACACCAGCTCCCAATGAGCACTTGCAACAGGGCAAATCAACACCATAGCATAACAAACCTCTGGTCCCAAACCTTGACAAAAGCTCTTTGTAAAGATCAACTCCTCCTGGCATCCCATACAGGGCCTGCACCAAGGCAAGTAGAAAAGCAAGTGAATGCCCACAGCTGTGAGCAGGCGTACAGGTGGTAACATGCTGTGCTCTGCCTGCCTGGAAGGTTGCTGCTTCCCTCCTCCATCCCCGGGGGGGATTTGTATCACAACTTGTGTGGCACAGTCAACTGCTGGGAAGCAAAATCAGCAACCGGCAGCAAGAGTCAGCATGGTGTGGTGGGAGAAAGCTACATCCCTCCTGCAGGTACCCATGCCGGGTCAAATACAGAATCTCACCTGAATCCTTTCTTTTTCCTTCCAGTGTCCCTCTTGCAGTCACAGCCCTTTGCTCCCCAGCAGCAGCTGCTTTTCAGAGCAATAGGTCCATGAAGAGAGGCTGCCATGCTGACACTACAAATCCATCCCAGCCGAGACCTCAATGTTGGTCACCAGGTGATGCCAGCACCAGCCAGTAATGCACACACCTAGCACAAGGGGCTGCACCATGGTTTGCCAGCCCAGATACTGTTTCCCAGAGCATCGCGGTAGGTAATGCCAGAATTCCCCAACCCAACCCAAAAGTGTCTCCAAATACACCTTAGGACCTCCTTGTACCTCCCCATGGAGGGCTGTCCATCAGCCTGAGATGGGGAGCAGCTGGAGCACAGCACTGCTCCTCAAACTCCTCAAGATGCAAGGCACAATGTCCAGGGGAGATGCCCATCCCCCTCCCCCTAGTCTTTGGGGTTTCTCTGTGCTGTGTTTAGCTCTGCCTCTGAGGGCAGTTCCTCTCCACTGAGAGCCCAGACAGCTCGCAGCAGGACTCAGCCTCTTATACCATCCAGCAGGAGCCCACCGCCCCCCTAATAGGGCAAGAGAGCAACACAGGGACCAGGGACTGATGCACCCTAAAGAGGGGCAGGAAGACAGCACCTGGGCACCTGTTCCCTTCTCCTCCCTATAAGCAAGGCAGCTCCAGAGCCCTACTTCTGGCCACTTGGATGGGACAAGTTCAGAGGACATGCAGCTGTTGGACAAGAGGCTTTGGTCTAGGCATTGCTGCCTGGGGCAGAGCACCATGCTCAGGAGCTGACAGGGCCGAGTGGGCTCCTTGCACCATTTAGGCTAAAAAAACCCAAACCAACGCGAAGCTGGCTTTTTCTGTCTTCCTCCCTCCTGCTCCCTCTCCTGGTAAGTGCTAAGGAGACCCTCACAGCCTCATTGGGGGTGAAGCAGGAACCACGCAGCCAGGAAAGAAGAGCTGTCATTACAAGAGGGTAAATAATCATCCTTGGTACAAGCAGAGCACAAGGCAAGAGAAGAGGTAACAGAAACTGCTGCGAACAACCTGCCTGGAGAATAAGTCACAGCTTCATCAGTCCTATCTGAACCCAAGCAGAAAGAAGATCTAACCAGTGCAAGGGCAAACCCAGAAGCTCCCTGGCACAGGCAAAGAGCAGCGCTTGAGAAGCACCAGCAGGCAGAAAGTTTCCATCACAGCCCTAAGGAATGGCAGCACTAGCAGCACTGCTACCACCAGAGAAGGGTTTCTCCACAGCCTGACAGATCAGGCATATCACTGTCAGGAGAGAGACAGACACGTGAAGCTGGGGACCACCTCCAGCACCATCCATAGGAAAGATGGCAATCCTGGAGAGAAGCTGGTTAGAGAGCGGAGCAAACTGTGCCCAAAGGGAAACACGACTGGCATGGATGTGGCTCTGTCACCCCCCCTTGGGATTCAGGCTGGGGAGGAAGGAGCTCACACTTGGTGGAAACAAGGGAGAAGAAGAGTGGGAGGATCCAGAGGGAGGGAGCATTCTTGCCCCTCTGCAAGGGCAACTGCTGCTCCCAGGGGTCCTCAGGAGGCCTCCTGCCACACCAGATTTATGCAGCTGCAGTGCCTCACTCAGTGCTGGCCCCCATGCTGATAACAGGGAGGAAGCCCAAGCCCAGAGGGGAAGGATGGGGCAAGAGGCAGTGCCCATGTCAGGAGTGTGAGCTCCCAGAAACTACCAGAGAAGGCTTCTACAGAGACAGACCCTTCAACTCCCTCTGCCCTGCAGCACCCATGTTCATGAGGTGCTCCTGCTGCCCTTCCTCCCATCCCGAGGGAAGGGACGCTGACAGGGTGCAGAAGCCCCCGGAAACAGAGCAGCCTTTCCTGCGGGGTGCCTTGCTGGGGCTCCAGGCTGCAGCAGGCCCCTGAGGGGCTGAGGTTCTGCCCAGCAACGTGCAGTGCCTCCCCAGACCCACACACAGGTGCCAGTAGGGACTGAGCCCTTCTGCTCGGCCGACCCAAGATAACGAAACCTCTCCCAGGAGCTTAGGGAGCTAGAGCAGAGCTCCCCACCCAAGAGCTTACCCTTGCTCTGTCTGATGCCCCACGTCTTGGCACGGACTGCCTCTGCACACCTTGCCCGGGTGTCTCACATGCAGGCAGTGTGCTGACAATAGCCTGTGGCTGGGAAGGGGGACTTGCAGGGTCTGCAGGCTGATCCTACTATGCAACAGCCACCTGTGTACAGCTTTCCTCCACGTCCAACCCCCCTCGCCAGCCTCCCCTCCATGCACGGCTGCCCCTATTTCCAGGAAAGCACAGTCAAAGAATGAAAAGCAGCTTAAAATCCAGCAGGACAATCGGCCAGCTCTCCAAAGCCGGCAGCACCCCCTGCCCACCCAGCACCAGCAGGCTCAAACCTCAGTGATACAGCCCACAGCCGCCCAGCTCCAGCGTTCGACCAGGAGCCCAGGAAACCTGCAGCAGTCAGGGCAGGGAAATCCCATGCAGCAGCCGCTCACGGGGAGGACAGCCCAGGTTGAGGACAGACCTTTGTCTCTGCCTGCCTGTCTCGTTCGCTGCTGGAGGAGGAAGAGGGGGGCGGGGGGGGACAGCAAGCAAAGATAACACCCCTAGGAGGGATGTCACAGTCACGTTAATCACTTGGAATTCCAGCCAGCACAGACCCAGGCGCCGCAAATATGGGCAGCAAATGGAGATGCTCAAAGCTCTGAAATAATTGTATCCTTTCACAAGAGCCGAGCCCAGAATCCAGCACAGGAATTCAGTCCCCACTGGAAGTCGAGAGATCAAATACACGGAGAGGCAGGCGCAGCATAAGCAATCCTCAGCCACTTCTGTATCCGGCTCCACAGCCCCTGGCGCTGCTCTAATCTCAGGTGCCTTCTCAGCAGGAGCGAGGGAGGACTGCGGTGGAGAGCCCGAGCCTCCAGAGGAGCCGAGCTGAGGACTGGCCCCTTCCCATCCAACTTATTCCACTTGTGGCAAGGTGCAGAAACGCTGCCAATGCAAAAGAGGGTTTTGCAGACGAACCCAGCAGCCTCGAAGCCCTGCTCAACCGGAGGAACAGCCCACAGAAAGGAGACCCCTGAAGCTGCAGGCTGGCCTCCGCAGCCCTGCGAGGCAGATGCCCAGCCCTGCAGGCTTGCCAGCCTGCATCACGTTCCCGGTGAGACGCACACACGGCACATGCAGGCTCCTGCTCGGCGCCTCAATGGCAATGAAAAGGCACAGAGGCTTCTGCCAGAAAACAAAGAGGCAGCGGCAGAGCTGGGGGTGGGGAAAACTCTCCGCTGCCCAAGAGGATCCCTGCAGAGGCAGCAGGATGCTGCTGGGCTCCACCACAGTTACTCACCCCCGCAAACCCAAGGTGGCACCCACTCGCCCGGCGCAGGGAGTCCGGAGGGTGGGCCAGCCCCCACTCCCCTCCCCGAGGCAGCGCTGGGTGGGAAGTGCTGGAGGACGCAAGCCAGGCCCAGGACAACAGCTGGCCACAAGGGGAAAATTCCTCCGGGCTGGCTCTGCTTCACAAAAAGCTGTGTCTTTTCACCTCGGGGTTGCAGCTGCACGCTACTGTTCCCCGGGGGGGAAGCACGGCTGGCACCAGGCAATCTGTGGAGCCCGGCAGCGCTGACCTTGCAGTGGCACAGTGGCCTTGGCAGTCACCCCAGGGCAACAAAGAAAAGTGCCCACAGCAAAAGCAAGCCCCTGACCATCCAGGCACAAGGACATGTCGGCCAGCTCCCTTCTGATGCTCCTGTCTCTCTCCACGGGCAGTGGCCCGAGGGACAAGGACCTCAGCTGCTGGACAACCACACAGACTGGCCGCTCTGCTCCTCAGTGCCAGCTGCAACTGACGGAAAATTTTCCACCGTTGGTGATTACAAAGTCATGTGCCTGTCCAGCAGGTCACAGGATGGCCGTGAGAAGCCAAACAGGTCCTGGCAGAGGGACAGGGCCCACTTCTCTCTGTGCTTGCGCAACACTTGGGTTCTCCAGCCGTGACCAGGGCACCAACACACTGCCATATTTCAAGTTGAATAAGGACATTTCTCCAAGGGAGGCATGCCCCAAGTCCAAGCAGGACTAGTCCCTCACCACACTACGTGATGCACACATGTTAGCATAAACAGTCCTTTTTATCTGGTGTCCCACAAGGAGGAATGATGCCCTGGAGTTGGCACCTTCATCAGAAGCCCTGCAAACCATATCATGACCTGTTTAACTCAACTCCAATGGAAAAGCGATCACTTACTGGTAACTCCCCTCCCATCAGCTCCCTGTCCCGGGCCGTGTGATCTAACTGTGCAGTGTGAACAGCCCAGCCTGCTCTCCATCACTATGAGAAGGGTACAGAAACATGACAGGATCCCTGCCCCGGGTGGGGCTGATGCCTTGTGAGCTGGGAGAAGACAGTTCAGTAACCAGTCGGTGATGGGACCACTCCCACCTCTGTCTCCTCTCTTCTCCTCCGGCCACCCCTGCATACAGCCACAGCCATCCACAGCCCCATCTTCCCTCCTTAGCAAGCCAGATCCTTCTATACTCCAGTGCCCTGTAGCAATCCACATTGCCTGATCCAGGATGCACAATCACTCACCTTCCCCCTGTCCTTCATACGGCAGCCAGGCTCTGCATCCCCTAAAGTGTGCTCTTCTTTGCTCCCACCCCAACCCCATTCTCCTCCACCACCAGACCCTGCCCTGTTTACAAACACCTCTGTGCACGTCCCCAGCTCTTTACAGGTGTTCTGCTGCCTCCTGATCGCTGCAGCTCCTACCATAAGTTATCCTAGTCTCCCCTATCCCCAACTGCCACCCACCTACAGCCCTGCCAGCCTAAGCCTCCTTGCACACACCCCACTGACAAGTCCCCCTGACACTCATCTGGGAGATCCACAGCAATGTCACCCTTCTGTACCTCCCCAAACAGTCAACAGGGCATGGCAGAGCAGTGGAAAAGGTTCCATGGATGCTGCATTACCCCAAGCAGCTCTGGACATAGGCATCAAAGCTATGCATGGGAAGAGGGAGCAGGCAAAGCACCTGTAGTGGGGAGGGTTGCAAGGATTGTGCATGTGGCATTTACTCCGTGGGAACTGCCCGTCCCCACCACAACCCCTCTTGCAATACAATTCCTTTTACCCTAAGAGCCCTCCAAGGGTGGTGCTGGGGCACAGGCACTCAAGCCTCCAGCTCGGCATAACCAAGCTGCAGCCTGCAGATAAGGCTGCAGCAGCTGTGGGGACATTCATCATCTTTTCCACTCCCCATGCTAGACATCTACGTGGCATGGGGGGAGGAGATACCACACACACATACACATATGGCCATGCACAGCCACCCAACACCCTCCTTCCCAGCTGCGATTTAGAAAGTCTGAAGTCTAGTGCAGGCCAGAGCAGTGAGTCAGGCTGTGCAAGGATTCGGCTGTAAGGGTGAGGCTTTGTACCTCTTTGATTGTAAAGAGCTGGACAAATCCAGGGTTACTGCAGTGAAGGAGGACTTCCACCATTAATTCAATGTCCTGTGCCTTGTCAGGGAAAATGGAAGTCTCTCCTTCCTGTTGGACTGAAGGTGGAAGAGAAACACCCTGCTGGCACTAGGAAAAGGGTGCCACAGCTGAGACCTAAACACACACACTGTTGCCTGTATTGGAGGCAAACACATGAGTGCACAAGCCCCTTTAAAGGTAAACGAGGGGGTAGGACGGACTGGTATGTCCAGCTGCAGGAGTACCCACATGTAGGGTAGCAGGACACACAGCCCAGCTCCTATTTCATCCTGTGAAACCGACAGAGCTCCTGGTGAAACACCCATGGGGTCCCACCAACAGCAGAGCCCTCCACCTGGCACGTCCACCACCCCCTCCACATGGGCCAGGCTCTTGCAGGGCTGTCAGGGCTCTGAGCAACGCACATGGCTGGGGATGCCCTTGGGATGGAAGGGGTAACCCACCTGGCACCTGGATGTTGCATGGAAATAGAGGAAGCCAAGGCTCAGCTGGTACTTCATGTCAGGAGGAGGCCGGAGAGGATGTGCCCTCGGGGCTATCTGGCAAGCACAGCCTGCAGGGACTACACAGGACTGGGGCGATAGCTAACAGCGACGGGCTCAAGACGCAGCTGCATCCCCAGACTATCCTCCTGCACAGGACATGAGCCCCTGTGTCAGTCCCTGTAAAACGTTTGCCTCTGCGCAAACTCAACTTACTGCCACTGTTGCAGCCCATGTCTTGCTGTGCTGCTTCTGTGGGAACACACAAAGCTCAAAGACCTCAGAAACCACCTTAACTATGGCAACTGGGTCCAAAACACCTTCAACCCTGGTGGCAGCTGTGCCGCTGGGAACACAGTTGTCCTCCGAGACCTGACCCTCCTAGGAGGACAGAGCCCACAAGAGACCTGAGAGCTCTCCATGGACTACCAAGAACTAGCTCATCCCTGTCCACGCAGTGATTTACCCATGCAGCTGGGAACAGATCCCAGAGGCCTCTTGGCTCAGACCACTGGACCCTGCTGCTCTCGCTGCGTGCAGGTGTTGTAACAAGGATATCCAAATAACACAAGAGTGCCCAGAGTGGTATTGAGTAACAAGTGGACCGCCAAGGAAGGGAGAACACACAGTGCTCTGAGCAAGATGTCAGCCCAGCATCAATGAGCCCAAGGGAAAGGCTGAGAGGAGTAACTTGAGAAGGGATCTCAGGACTAACACAGGCTCATGGGAACATCCTAGATCCCGAAAACCCACATAAAAGCATCTGAGGAGCCTTGACGTCCTCCCAGCCTCTGACAGAGAAGGAGGCAGACATAGCTACCACTGCAGGTCAGCTCTGGCTGACACCATGGCTACATGCAGTCCCCTTTGCTCTGGTTCATTACTCTTGCAGATGGGATGGGGCAAACACTAAACACCCTTTGAGCACTTACACGCCAGACCCAGGCTTCTGCAGCATCAGGCACCAGGGTCAAAGCTCAGAGACACACTAAATCACAAAGTGAAGTTGTTTCTGAAGACAAGGCTGATAAGGCTGCCAGCAACCAGCCTTACAGATGGACAGGATCAGGAAAAGAGCAGCCGTGAGAATAAAAGCCTGGCAAAGAAACAGAAAATACTGGGAGCAAGTAATTCTTTCCAGACAGTCTTTTGGGCTCATGTCAGCCTTCATCTGCTCCCTATCTGCTAAGGATGGTCAGGCAGCTGGAGCATTTAAAAAGGCTACTGATGACTTCCCCCACAATCGCCACTGTCTCTGGGACAGGCACCATGGGGAAGATAAACCTGGAGCCCATCCAGCTGGAGGGCTGGGGGCCAGCGTCCTCCCCAGCCTCTCAAAAATGCCAGCATACCCCTACAGATCACAGCTCTGGACTGCCAGCAGAGCAGGGTGAATGTTTTATCATCCCATGCTTTACTGCCAACTGGCTTTTTGTGCTCATGCAGGGAGGGAATAATGTGGACCTCTGGAGAGACAGCTAAAATAGGTGGGTGCAAAGCAAGGAACTAGGCAATGCTCCTAAGACAGTGCCTCCATCCCCCAGCACTGCTAGTACTGTACAGACGAGACAAACCAAGCCAGGAGAAGGGGATGGACAGAACAACCCCCTGATCCCTTCATCTGCCTACAAGCCAGTCAGTCCAACAGGCCATGAGCTACTACATTGCCAAGTGCCCTGAGAACTGCAGAACTGGTGAACAATAACAGTGGAAAGGGACCTCAGGGGGTTTCAGTCCAATCCCTCTCAAAGCAGGGCCAACATCAAGCAGGTTGCTCAGGGCTTGTCCCTGCCAAGGGCTGAAGGTCTACAAATGTAGAGATTGCCCCGCCTTCCCTGGGTCTTGTTCCAGGGTCTAACCTCTCTTGTGGTGAAATATTTTTCCTAATATCTAATTGGAGTTTCCCTTGTGTGCTGTTGCTTCTCATCCTGTCCCTGGGCACTTCCCAGGAGAGCCTAGCGTCAGCTTCTCTCCAAACCTGCAGCTGCCAGCAGTGCTGAGAGCCCCCTTTGCTGCCTTCTCTTTCCAAGGCTGCACAAACCCACCGCTCTCAGCCTCTGCCCCTGCCACACTGCAGCACACCAGCAGCCCCACAGCAGGGCCTGAGCTCCAGGGCATCTCCGGAGGGGAGCCTGTTAGTCTCCATCCTGCCCAGCCAAGGGTGCCACCTATGGCCAGGCGCAAGCAGCAGACACCTGCACACCTTGGGGATGTTGAGAAAAAGAGACTCATCTCAACACTAAGACCAGCAGGGGTTGCTTTCGTTAGAGTATTTGATCCTTGCTCTGGTTGGAAACGATACCAAATATCTATGTCAGTGCCTGCTGCAAGACACCTAGCACCGGGAGCCCCAAGCACCTGCTCCAAGAAGTTTGTCCCTAAATACAGAGAGCTTTGGCTTCACCACTATGGTACCAATACCAGACCTACCTCCATCATGCCCACCGGGAACATGCCCTCAGGACTGACAAGCAGGATCACCAGGAGTCAAACTCAGAAGAGACCAGCTGGGCTAGATGGAGAACCAACAGCTCAGAGCAGGTCCCTGTATGAGGGAAGCAGCCACCCACAACGCCCCCCAATTTCCCTCAGGGTCTGCATGAGAGCCCAGGTCATACAAGGGATTTTGGAGCCAATGACCAACCATGTCGCCAGATCTGTAATGCATCATTCCCATCCCAGCTCTCCCCTCACACTGTATTCACTCAATCCAGGTTATCTGTTTATCTATCTCTGCTCCAGCAAGATCATTCATTTTTTCCATCCTCTCCCCACTCTCTCAGAGCAGATGGGAAAGTTACTGGGCAGGATCCGACCAAGACAGAGACCTGCTCAGCTTACCCAGGGCTGCCTGCATGGGGACAGGGATCCACCCCGTGCACTGGAGGTTTGGATACCTGGTCACCACACTGCTCCCTTGTGGTTCTCCTCTTCCGTCCCTCCTGGGAAAGCCTCAGCACTGTCCCTCTGGGACAGCAACATATCCACACCAGAAGGAGACACAGGTAGAGAATGGGTTTAGCAGTGGCTGAGCCAGATCCTGTCCCACTCCCGAGCCACAGGCACTGTCTCTACCTGCTAAGCCCTGAGGTTTTCCCAGCTCTCCTCAGGCACCCCTTACCCCTGGGCTCCCTTAAAGCCCAGTCCTGGGAGAG